>NC_083116.1:121582898-121755337 GCF_949774975.1 Lagenorhynchus albirostris
ACGAGTTGTCTTTGCTGTGAAGGAGGAAGCTAGTCAGTCAGGTCCTGTTCCTCCTCCTCTCGTCCCATTTCAGTACTGGGTTTGGTCAGCCTCTGTTCACTGGGTCCCTTTAAGTCACGCTGTGAAGCTCCATTACTCTCCCTTCCGTCAGCCTGTCTACACACACGAGGATTCGGTCCTTTGATCCTTTTTCGCTGCCCAGCTCTAGACCTCTGGAATGCCAACTAATCTAATCCCTGAATATTTAGCTGAAAAAGAGGTTATTGAAAAGATGCTTCAAAGTTTAGAAAAACCACTAAGGTACTAGTTAAATCTACACAAGTATCAAAATTATACATTTTGTAAATACCTACACACACACACACACAGACGTGTAATGAGCTGAATTGTGTCCCCCCCCACCCAAAATTCATAATCAACAGACCTAGCCCCCAGTCCCTCAGAACGTAACTGTATTTGGAGACAGGCCCTTTAAGGAGTTAATGTGAGTTCAATTGAGCCCATTAGGGTGGTCCCTTAATCCAGTCTCACTGGTGTTCTTATAAGAGGAGGAAATCTGGACACAGAGAGACGGGGTGTGTGTGTGTGTGTGTGTGTGTGTGTGTGTGTGTGTGGAGTGTGTGCAGAGGAAAGATCCCCTGCAAGCCATGGAGAGAGGACTCAGGAAAAACTAAACCTATCAACACCTTGATCTTGGACCTCTAGCCTCCAGAACTGTGAGAAAAGAAATCCCTATTGTTTAAACCACCGGGTATGCATGTTATGGCAGCAGTAGTAAACTAACACAATATGCTTCCCTTACATACTAAAAATCTAGACGGATACCCAAGAAACTGACACACGGCTGCCTCCACGTGCAGGAACTCGGTGGCAAGGGTAGATATTTGTCCCTTGTGCCTTATAATGTTCAACCGTGTGACTCTATCATCTATTCAAATGATAAAAAAAGTACTCCTAACATCCATTGGTGAGCAAGGTGTGGGAAACTTTAATATACTACTGCTAGCTAGCTATCAGCAGAGAACGGTTTGAATAAACTGTTAGACATCCACGCAGCAGATAAATGAGGTAGATCTACTATATAATGGACATATACCCAGACAGATTGAGAGAAAAGGGCAAGTCACAAAACAATGAGTACACGATTTAAAATAACAAAGCATGTCCCCTAGAGAAAAAAACAAAGGGAATATATAATACACACTCGTTTCTTAATGGTGGATTCCTATTTTGTTTTCTGAATGGAGGATTATAGTTTGGTGGGGCGGGGCGGAATTGATTATAAATAATAAAAACTACAGCTCTCTCTAACCTGAGACTATAAGGAGATTTAATTTCCCCAGATTTAAAATGTGAAAATGTTTTGCTTAGAGCCAAATCTGTTGTGTTAGGAAATTAGATTTTCAAAAGCTGAGCTTACTGTATTGGCGTTCTGTGTCAAGTGGTTCCAAGGAGCGGGGCCAGGGAGAGAAATCTCTCAACCTAGCTGTTCCGAAATGTACTCCCCCGCACAGGACAGCCCCCCCAAAGCTTGTCGCTTGATAACCCACCGCTCCACAGCCAAGGGTCCTGTCCTCTCTAACACGTGCGCCTGGCATTGGTGTGCCTCTGCGGGATGGGATCGGCATGAATGGCGCAGTGGGTGCACTTTACCCACGAAAGACTACAACTTGCTCTATCAATAAGGCTGCTCATTGCAGCAGAATGACGAAAAATCTCCTTGAGACCAAATCACTAAACAAAGCTCAGTGACGTAGAAGACACAGAATAAATACGTGACCAAATAAAGATGTCTTCATTTACCCGCACACACAGTACAATCCAGAAGCAGTACCTCCTCCAAGAGTGATAAAGCCGGCTTCTGTGTTGGGGGTTGAGGGGGGCACACAAACGACAAGTGATTACAAGTGAGATCAATCCTGATACGTAGAATGAAAAAGCGAACACGCACATAATTCTAAACCGAATGAACACATCCTCAAATCACATGACTACACGGCAAATGCACTGGATTTTAATCTTTAATATCTAACATTATTGCTTTAGGACATGTTTTCCCTGAACCAGGAACAGAGTGCTAATTACATAAAAATATACACATAGAAAAAGTAGTTCTCCATTTTCCCGGGGAAAAAACAGTAACTTCTAGAATACTCAAGTGTTTTGTTTTAATTATAAAGTCTTGGTCATCTCATTTATTAGCTCTGTGACATACATATTTAAATTAAACATTATTAGACAACCGTTACAACTTATAAAGGTAAGGTGCCATTACTGCGTAAAGAGATTCTCCTGTGAGTGGATGTGTCCCTTCTCCCACCCACTAACAAGGCAGCAATATGGTTAGTTTAATTTTATGAGTACACGATCCATTGCTGCAAACACGAATTCTTGTCTCCTCCCTGTGCTTATCTGTGCATGTGTGTGACCTGGTTAGATCGCAAGGGCAACCTCTCGAACTTCAACAGCAAGATGAGCTGGGCTTGGGCTTTCGGTGCAGACTGACCGTGTCTGTCTGAATCAAGTGATCTGACCTATCCTCGGTAGCAAGCACTCTTCGAACTGCTTCCTCAAAGGCCGCTGCAACATTCGTGGCATCTTTTGCACTTGTTTCAAAGTAAGGATAGTCGCCGTTGTCCCTGCACCAGGCTTGAGCTTCTTCTGCAGACACCTGCCGCTCGCTGATGTCAACCTTGTTACCCAAAATCACAAAAGGAAAGCTTTCGGGCTCTTTCACATCCGCATAATATATGAATTCTTTCTTCCAGTTACTCAAATTCTGGAAGCTTTGAGAATCATCGACGCTAAATGTAAGCAGGCAACAGTCAGAACCTCTGTAAAATGGCGTCCTCAGGCTTCTGAACCGCTCTTGACCGGCGGTGTCCCAAATCTGCATGGTAACAAAATGTCCATCCACCTCCAAATCTTTATTTAAAAATTCCACACCTATTGTATGGAAGAGTTGGGCATCAAACTTATTAGTCACATATCTGTTCATTAGAGAACTCTTCCCAACTCCACCATCTCCAAGGAGAATTACTTTAAAAAGCGATGATTTTCCTGCCATTTTTAATCTCAAGATCTCTGATTTCGGAACCCTGTAAAATAAAAGGGTACCATTACATTCCTTTAGACCTGTACATGGTTCTACATGCCTCTATGAATGTCAGTGTCTAAGGGAAATAAAACACAGAGCCCCAATTCCTTTCTGCACAGGGAATACCGGACGGCAAGAGATGTCACCTACTGAGCCCTCCACCTCGTGCCAGGCACCACCCGACCGTCACTCTCTCTGACAGCTGCTGAGGGCTCATTCTTCCCCTTCTTCGGGTCACCGTTGACTGAGGCTAGCACTCAAGGCCAAGTCTGACCCCAAAGACTGTCCTCTCAACCGTTCCTCTTGGCTCACAATAAGCCCTGCCACCATCTGTTAGAGATGCAGTAGGACACCGAAGTGGGCACGTTTCTGTAGCAACTGCAAACAGCCCTCTGGTGGCATGGTGACAGTGTTCACTGATGGCTTTCCTCTCAGGCCAGCAGGTTTCTAGACAACCCCCTCTTTCTCTCTCCCAGCGCCATCACCATAGGAGCTGGTAAGCAGGAAACCAGAGACAGAACTGACTGATTTGGCTGTGAACAGACCGAAGCCAACCACTGAGTAAAGGACTCTATTCTTTTCATTAGGAACACTATTTTGAGTTGGCTAACATTAATGTCAGCACCACTCGAATTTTTGATATAATATTATAACCTAGCACATTCTACCCACAAGATTCATTTGGGCAGCTCCAACTCTTCTGAACAAATGTGAGCCTGGGCTGTTACTCGTGTGTTTCGAGGGGGAATGAAATGAACATTAAACAAAAATGTGGTACCATGCGTACCCTTTAGGGGAAGCCCTGGGGCAGGACTAACTCCCCCTCCCCACCACCAGTCCCCTGGGGGGGGCTGGGGGGGTACGGAGATTCAGACGCCCTTTTGTAGGCTGGTGGGAGCACTGTTCCTATTTAAGGCTTCTGTTTTAATTCTTCATTATGAAAATTTTCAAACATACACAATTTCTGAATAATGAGAATAATATGATGACACCTCACAGACCCTAAACCTAGCTTCACCAATTATCAACTTACAGCAAATCTTGTTTCCTCCACAGCGTCCCATTCTCCTTCTGCCCAATTATTCTGAATCAAATTATATCATTGAAACTGTAAATATTTCAGTATTAAATGGCTTTTAAGATATTTGTAAAGGAAGACAACCTTTAGAGTAGCACTAACAGAATTTTCTGCAATGATGGAGATGTCCTCCATCTGGACTGTCAGCCACTACCCACAAGTGGCTAGTGGGAGCTAGGAAATGAATTTATATAAAATGAAAATGAATTTATATAAAATTATATTTTATATAATTATATACATATATATAAATGAATTTATATAAAATAATATTTTATATTATTTTCACTAATTTGAATAGTCACATTTAAAGAGCCAACAGCTGTATTGGACAGCACAGCCCTAGAGCAAAATTGGTAATTAACTTTAACATGAAAGTAGATATTGTGAATCCCTCAATGGGAAGGTAATAAAGGCATGAACAATAATTGTTGTATTGACTAGGATGAATTTGCAAAATCACTGCAGTAAACAAACATTATCTGGCAATCGCCTGGTTATATGCAAGTATGACCCAGTATAATGTAACTGAACAATTCCCATAACGTGCAAGAATTCTGCATTTCCTACTACATGCTACACACTATTCTTATAAATATGTGGCAACTCATCCCTAACTCTTATTGGTGTTTTTAAATTACTACAGTAATTACTACTATAATTAATACAATTTAAATTGGCCAACAAAAGTGTGAGGCAGTTAAAGTGCGTACTACTTGGAGACTTTTCGACTTCAGTGGATGGCTCTGCCCAATGCCCCGGCTAAATTAATGTTAGGGAGGAAACTCAAACTATCTCAAGCCCTTTAATTTCCTGACATAGTAACAGTGCACTAAATCGGTTCCTTTGTTTAATTCTTTGGAATCTTGATTACACGACTTCAACTTAGAAAAAAAGAGTAGCAAAACCAAAACAGCACACCAACTATTCTGACATAAGGAAAGCATCTAATGCTCCCTCCTTAACATTCTTCAGTGCTTCTCCAGAGATTCAGTTCTAAGGCCAACTTCTAAGGCAAGACACCTGACCCTGCTCCCCATTCCTGGCATCAGCCATTCAGAAACGCACTGTTACAGGGAAGTGAAACTCAGATCCACGGGCTCAGCCCTCACGCTCGCCCTTGCCTTCGTCCCGACACGTGCTGCTCGCTCTGCTGGCGAACCCAGCCCCGCTTCACGAACTAACCGCGGGGCCCTCAGAACCGCTCAGCACAGTCATCCCCCACACTGGGAACCTCCCCCAGCAGCCCCCCATCCCAAGATTGTTCCTTTCCCACGATTTTGAAGATACATAAACACAGACGTTCCACGTTGTGTTACAAGGGTATAACAGATGTGCTGAATTCTAGTCTATCATTTATCTCAGGATTTTAATAAGTCTCTAACTGCCTCACTGGACACAAAGTTTCATTGTACAGCATCAACTTGTTAGGATCTGTACATCAAATTATAAACCAGACTGTGCAATCTGACAACCTCCACCCAGATGTGTGGTTACATACATCTACCAAATTAAGTCTTAGAAATTCCTTGAGATTTGTAATTCATTAACTCTATCAGGACACTTTCACAGTTCTTTTCTTTTTTCATAATAATGTGGGATTTCCTAGTTTGTGCCCTTATTCTGAGCAAACAAATTTGGGATATGCTAGACCCACACACCAGGAAATAGGGTACAATTTTTTACATTTCTCATCTATAGTTTGGGGCCTCCCAGATATCCTATTTGGGGGTACGTTGGCATTTGCTCAAACAACTAATGCAGACACAAACAGCTCTCCGAGTCTAACTGCAGCATTGAATATAAACATGCATGGTGATATAGATAATTATACAAACTATCTTATTTCCCACTGACATCTAACAAAAGCTAGCTTCATGCAATCTCTACATTAACATAATGAGTTTATGAACATTAAAAATGTTCCCTTTTTCTTCTCTGAAAACAGTAAAATGCTTTGAAACTTCTTTAGTATAAGCTGAATGAATAAAGGTATCCTGATACGTTCTTTTCAAAACTTACCTTAAAATGTAATATGAAGGCCTTTTATACTCCAGTTTAGAAGGACTGCCCAAAGGCAATATTCTTCACCCAAGCTAAAACATGACTTTAGCAATCAGCTAAACCCTACAAAGAAATATGCATAAGAAAAGCATGTCACATAAGCCATAATCTTACCTTAATTGTTCAGTTCAAACATCATCATCTGCAAAGAAAAAATCATAAAGCACACCTTAGCAATGTACATTCAATCTGTTTTCATAACTTTAAGAGTAAACACAAGAATTAAAATGCAAAAGAAATGTCTGACTTCCATTAGTAGCTAGATTCTTAATTTAAAAGGAAAACTACACCTGAAAGCTGCCCATGACCTTTCTCAGCCTAAAAATAGCCCTAGAATCAAATACTACACTTTAACCATTGTTGTTTTCCAACAAGTTTTTCACCTGCCCCCACCCATCCTACCTTTCTAAGTATCCCATTTAGACAGCTGTAAAATTTGGTTAAGATGAAATGTAAAATATAAATTATTCAAAATCTGCCCAAATTTTGAGTGGTTCAGAACAACCATATTCCACAGAATAAAGCTAACACAAAGAAGGAAAAAAGAAGGACCACTCAAGGGAGCGGCACCCAATGTGACACAGGAAACGTCAGGCAAAGACTAACGGCAGTGCAGAATTTCGTGAAGCTTCTTTCTGGGCAGCCAAGGCAGACAGAGGAAACTTTGTGAGCGAATGGAGGCCCACCGTCAGAAAGGAGAACTGGTTCCCTGTGCCAAAGGCCAAGAGCACAGACTTGTGGACAAGCTATTTGACATCCTGCAGCTCTGGGGACTCTGGTGACAGCAGTACCTACCTCTAGGGCTGTCGGGGAGATCCACTTGGACATGGACAACAGGGAAAGCGGTTCACCACTGTGCCAGGCTCATTATAGGAGTGCAGGGAGTTTCTGTGGAATGGATGCATGAAGAAGTCTTTATTGGGAGTTTTACAGAAACTAGGTAGAGTTCTTTTATGGCCATTTCTTCAGTCAAATTTCAGAAGAGTCATGGGCAGAACAAACGAGAGGGCAATGCAGGCAGACATTAGGAAGCCAAAGGATCCCAGTCCTACAGACCAAATTCAGGGTGAAGGTTTCCTGTGCCGAGTAGGCAGAGCTGTGCTGAAGTACTAGCCTCTTTCGGTCTAAACCCACAGTTCCAAACCCCTGTCCCTCCCTTTTTTAAAAGCAAAGGGCATTTTTGTGGGACTTACATAAAGCAGCCTTCAACTTATCAATTCAATCGATGAAAAAAATGCTACCCTTCAGAATCTTGATATTTGGGGGTTAAGGATAAAATCACCACCATCACCACGCTAACACTGACTGAGCCCTGCAAGCTACTGACTCTGCTTCACTGTGTTCACTCCTCACAAGCCTCTCATTATCCCTACCCTATGGATGAAGACTGACTCAGAGACGTTACGGTCCTTGCTTGAGCTCACACAGCTAGTGGGGGGGGCACGGGGGGAGTGAGATCGGAATGCGACCGACTCCAAAGCGCAGTAGTTAACCCACAGGCGCGGCAGTCTTGGCTGCCTTTGCATTTATTTCAGAGGGTTCTCCTGTTACTCTCGTACGTACAATGAAAAGAAGGGGTAGCAATGGCAAGCGTCTTCCACTTGCTTGCTTTATTTCGAGACCTGCACAAAAACAAGTTAATCTGACAGAACTACTAGTATTCAATCCACTGACACATAGATAAAGCACATCTGAGTTCTATCAGAGTTTCCACAGTTTGAACATGTTTTAAATGCAATTGCAATCACACATCTGCAGAACCCTGCGGCGCCTCCCAGAAGCGCGTGGAGCAGGTGGGAAAGCAGTTCTGCAGGAGTCCTCAGTGTGTGCCTCCCCGGGCCAGGCACTCAGGATGCAGGCCACACTCAGGCCCTGGCAGGTGGGGCTAGTAGTTGGGGGAGCTGACAATTCGGGCACAAACCCTCTTGTGTTACAACTGATGCAAGTCTTACAGATGAGAGGTACGTGCTATAGAGTACAACACCCAACCAAAACCCAAAGAACAGCTTAAACAGTGCAGGGATTCTGCCCCTGCGGCTCCCTAGGTCAGACCAGGCCCCAGGTGTGAGCATCGCACGGAGCTGCGTGATTCCAGCTATCAAGGGAATTACATTTTCATCCAACACGATCCTGTAACACAGAGAGCTACTTCACCTGCCGCTCAGTTAAAGAAAGTGGTAACTTCCAAGGCCAGAGGACCACCGGCAGTGTTCACCTGCGTTAGCGCGAGACTATGCACCAGTCTCCAGCGTGGGCTGTTCAAAAGCAGCGTCTCCATGACCATGTCAGGCGCACGCTGTCCTTAGGACCAGCCTCCCCAAAGGCTGAGTCCACTGCTGGGGGATTTGGTCTGACCACCGACAAAGCTCAGCAGCAGGAGGAGGAACCTGTGAGAAGGGGGAGGGGCCAGAACCAGGAAGCGGGACCAGTGGTGCGAAGGCCCTGCCAAGGCACCCCGCACGTCCTGGGAGAGCCCAGCGTGGGCCAAACACCTGGAGCCGCGGAGAGCGGAGCAAGCTGTGACGACGGGACTGGAGGGGCAGGGCCTCAGCAGCCACGGAAGGGTTTCTGCTGACACCCTCGGAGTGAGCGGAGCCCTGAAATGGCTTCTGCAGCCCACAACCTGAACAGATGTGGAGTCCAGAAAGGTAGCTGGCTGCGATCAAAAGCAGACTGTGGCGAGGGCAGGAGGGAGGCCTCGGGTAGAGCTGCGATGGATCCCTTACGATCCCTCTCAACTGTCAATACCAATGGTATCAGCGAGCTCTGGGGTTGAAAACTGCGGTGGTTGGGCCTCGTACTTGAGACTGCAGTAGGATATTCACTACAAACCCTTCCTCCTGCTCTCTGGTGGGCGGCGAACTCCTGCTCACCCTTGGAGATGCAGCTAGACCTCGTCTCCCCGTGAAGCCCTTCCCCTGCGCCCCTAGCACACCCTAAACGTACCTCTATGTGCAGAGACAATACTGAAATCAGCATGCCTATCATGGCAATTTCATTTTTTTAAATAGTTATTTGCATGCATGCGGTCTTGGTTGCAGCACGTGGGCTCCTTCGTTGCGGCACGCGGGCTCCTTAGTTGTGGCACGCGAACTCTTAATTGCGGCATGCATGTGGGATCTAGTTCCCCGACCAGGGATCAAACCTGGGCCCCCTGCATTGGGAGCACGGAGTCCTATCCACTGCACCACCAGGGAAGTCCCATGGCAATTTCATTTTTATAATGAAACAAGCTCTCTAAAAAGATTCAATTAATGGAAATGTATTATACCATGACAAAAATGCCCAGACTTTTCCCTGAGTTGTCAGTTTTCTAGACTCTACCAAAAAATACATCCCCATACCATTCTAAAACCATCTTGAAAGAAAGGAAGGGAGGGAAAGGAAGGAAGGAAGGAAGGACTTTCCCAGTGGGGCAAATGGAAATGACCTAAATGCATAATTGGGGATCGTCTGCCGCCCTTGAGGAGACATGGAGACTCGGGTCTGTAGAAATACATTGTTAAGTGATAAACTTGAAGAACGTGCACACCGTGATGACACCATGTAAAAGCTCACAGGTTAACATGAAAGTCTGCACGAAAACCTCGAATAATCAATACCGAGTTCAGTCTTCAAAGTCCTGATTTGGTTGCAAATTCATACTGCTTTTTTTAATGTCAAATGTGTATTTTTTAAAGCAACCAAAATAATTTATTTTGCTCTTGAATCTGCAATTTGGGCAGGGGTTGGCAGACTCAAAAGTATTTTTTAAAGCTTCATTTTCACTTAAAGCCTAGCTTGACTGAATGCCTTAATTGAAATGAAATAGAAATGATTTTCTTTTAAAGTTTCATCAAATACTGCTATCCACCAGACCTTCAGGACAACTGCTTCTTAAATTTTTCTGTAACTCAGATTATATTAAAAATAACTCAATATGAAGCCCAAAACCCAAGCAACAGAAGAAAAATTAGGTAAACTGAACTTCATCAAAATTTAAAACTTTTGTGCTTCAAAGGATACTGTCAAGAAAGTGAAAAGACAACCCACAGGATGGGAGAAAATATTTGCAAATCATATATCTGATAAAGGACCTGTATCCAGAACTCTTTAAATTAAACAATAATAAGTTTTAAAAAAACTTAAAAATGGGCAAAAATGGTCAACATCATTGGCCAGGTAGTGAAATGCAAATCAAAACTATAATGAGACACCACTTCACACCCACTAGGATGACTAAAACCAAAAAGGCAGACAATAACAAGTGTTGCTGAGGATGTGGGAAAACTAGAAGTCTCATACACTGCTGGTAGGAAGGTAAAATGGTGCAACGATTCTGCGGTTCCCCAAAAAGGTGTAAACACAGAGTTAACATCATGACCCAGCAATTCCTCTCCTAGGCATATGCTTAAGAGAAATGAAAACACATCCACACAAAAACTTGTACATGAATATTCAAAGTAGCAGTATTTACAATAGCCAAAAAATGGAAACAATCCAATGTCCATCAACTGATGAATAGATAATAAAATGTAGCCTATCCATACAATGGAAGATTAATCAGTCAAAGAAAGGAATGAAGTACTGATGCACGCAACAACGTGGATGAACCTCAGAAACATTATAATTTAAAGAAGCCACACACAAAAGGCCATATATATATTATCCCATTTATATGAAATGTTCAGAATAGGCAAATCCATAGAGACAGAAAGTAGATTGGTGGTTGCAGGGAATCGGGAGTAACTGCTAATGGGTATGGGGTTGCTTTCTTTCTTTTTTTTCGGGGGGGCGGGTATGACAGAAATACTCTGGAATTAGATAGTGGTGACGGTTGCACAATTTAGTGTATATACTAAAAACAACTGAATTGTATACATTAAAAAGGTGAATTTTACGGTATGGGAATTACATCGGCCTCAGAATTAGCAGTAAGACCCTAACATTAGATTTACACGTGCCACAGATGATCTCCTGTCCCTTCAGCAGTATCCTTTTCAATAAGAAAGTTACACACACAATAGATACTCTATTAGGATTACAATACCATGTGGTGGCACCAATGCATGTCATACATGGCGCACAGTAATCTGAACAGGAAGTTGGTTAAGTAGGTTACTGGCAGGAAAGAAAATAAACCGTGCTTTCAGCAAATACCTCAAAACTAAAGATAAAAAAAGTGCATTGTATGCCAACCCTTTCCTTTTCATAACACTATTTTTCCAGCTTTTCTATTGTGTACTTTTATCTTGCACTATCAATTGTTTATGGATAGTATATCAGTAGTAGCCTTTTCCCTGGCCTTCTCCACCCCCATGCTGGCTTCCAAAGCCAATTACTATATTACGGTAAACCAAGGGGGAGTCAGACTCAAGCATGGAGAATATATATCTCAAATAGAAATGTTTGTATGGATTAAAGGTAGACAGTATTTACTGGTCATTGATCTAACTGCCTCCATTCTTACAGATAATGAAACCCATTTATTTCTTTATAACTTTTATTATACAGGATTTTGGGCATGGCATTCCAAGAGCGATCCAACCTCATATACCTGCCTGTCTCAATTATATCCCTACAAGTCACCATCCCCAAACCTATCACAGGCATTTACTGTCCAGCCTTTGCTCAGGCCCTTATCTTGGACTAGCAGGACCCCCGCACACATCAACAGCTATGAAAATCCTAGTCATCCGAAGGCCCACTTTTGCCACCCCCACCCCCCACCCCCTGAAACCTAATCTTTCTCCTCATTCTCATCATCATTCCACCTCTATTACAGCTCTCCTTCACTTATGCTTTAACCATCTGTCAGTTGTGTACGTGTGTTTCCTAATTACAGCGTCAACTCCCTGGGAGGGACACACAACACCTAATGCCATCCATTCATTTGTCCTTTTTTGGTTCTGCAACATCTAGTACAAAGCTTTCCATTCGATGAGGTACCAAATGAATGCTAAACTGAGAACAAAGAGTGAACTACTTCCTCCTTCATTCTTGTTATTCTACTCTTATTTTTCTATTTGTACTTACCGTACTTACAGTTCTGTGTTTCTCTATTCAATTAGTTCCTTCCCCCATTCTATTTTTGAGGTCTATTAAAAGGTGGGGGGGGAATGTGTGGGAGAGGACAAAAAAATTGATTCTTACTTGGAAGTCACATGAGGAAACCTCTTTAAAATAAGTACTGAATGCAACAGGAAACGCTGAAAAACGACATTCCTCTAACAAGTTATCAAAGGGAGAGTAGGCTGGGTTTATAAACTGCTTCCTCAAAATTTCAGATTTTCAAATCTGAAACCCCGTGACTAACTCTCACTTCCAAAACCTTAAACTGAATTTATCACTCCTGGTTTAAATTTAGGAACAATTTTTTTTTCCCCCAAAATCACACATTCCTTTTGCACTCACTCTGAATGCCCTAGTGAGAGGCATGCCACTTCATTTCTTTATTTTATTTATTTATTTTTTTTGCGGTATGCGGGCCTCTCCCGTCGCGGAGCACAGGCTCCGGACACGCAGGCTCAGCGGCCATGGCTCACGGGCCCAGCCGCTCCGCGGCATGTGCGATCCTCCCGGACCGGGGCACGAACCCGTGTCCCCTGCATCGCCAGGCAGACTCCCAACCGCTGCGCCACCAGGGAAGCCCGCCACTTCATTTCATAGCTTGAGAAACCGAGGCTTGAAGAAACTAACCAAGGCAACAAAAGCATGGATAATCCCTACATTATTTCTATTTTCGCCTGAGGTGTATTTGTTTCCTCATATCTTAATACAGGTGTCTCGCTTAACAGCCTATTAGCTCCACCCTTTATTTCCAGTCTTCCTGGTCGTCTTTGCTGAAACACACAATGAGAGAGGCAAGTCAAGGAAGTCATTAAGTGTAATAATGGGCGTGATCTCTTACAGCAAAAGGTCAACCAAAACAAAAAGAATTAAGCAAAATTCCACAAGAACAGACCAAACTGGAGGCACAACTTGGGAGATGAAATAAATTATCTAGGTGGCCACTGAGCATTACCTCAGAGACAGCTAGACAAGGAAGATGCTGTGTAAATCAAACCACGCTACCACGATATCAGAGCAGCTCACTCTACTTAAGGAACTCGTTTCAGTAAGTACTCTTTTATGAAGATGAGCTAATTAAACTTTAAAGAAATATATACTTTCAATTTTGCTTAAAACAAGGCACCTTTGTAGTTAGGTATACTAACCATTAACAGTGGTGGAGAGAGTGGGAAGGGAGAAGAGAGGAGAAAAAAACAGATTTGGTTAAGGAATTTAATTTTCTTAAATCATCCTGAAAGTACAGAGCAGCATGATCCAACAGAACTTCCTGTGATGACGGAAATGTTCTTATGCCCAATACCGTCGTCACTAACCACATGTGTCTCCTGAGCACTTGAAATGCGGCTGGTCCAGCTGAAGAAGTGAATTGTTAATTTTATTTCATATCAATTCGTTTAAACTTAAATAGCTACATGAGTATTGTATTAAACAGTACAGGTATCCAGTGTGCTTAATGAAGGAGCTGCAGGGGGAAAATGCACCTCCTAGAATCACATGTGAAATAAGGATGAGGGTATGGATGGAAGCATGTACTTGAGCCTTTCTCTGGAAAGAGTATAAAAAGGTTTCACCAGATTCTTAAAGGAATGTGGACCTCAAGAAATGATCAATACATGTCTGCAATATTTGTATATTTCGTGTGATCGATCTGTGTAGTTCATAACACCCTCAAGACTTTCATCTTTACGTGGCGTTACTATTTCCCTCACCCATAAGACTTTCCTAATATTACACTTTGACCAAGAACTGTGACAGTTCAATGAAGAGACTTATTCACAGGAAACTGCTAATCCTATAAGTGAGGATCACATTTTGTTCTTTGTTTTATTTAATGAAGTCCTTAAAAGGAACAAGCATAAATCTACCTATAATAAGACACCTGAAAAAGGCACTTGAAATGCTTGACAGAAAAGAGTGGGGATAAAGGCTGCACTTTGGGGGACAGAATTAAAATGCAAAGAAATGGATAAAGGTCACAAAATAGGAAAACTATACTGGGAAGTACAGCTAGGTACTTCAGGAAGAAGACTGCATTATGAAAGAAATGATTTTTTTTTTTTTTGCCATGCCGCACAGCATGTGGGATCTTAGTTCCCTGATCAGGGATCGAACCCTCGCCCCCTACATTGGAAGCACGGAGTCTTAACCACTGGACTGCCAGGGAAGTCCTGAAAGAAATAAATTTTAATATGCATGTTAGAAAAATACATTAAAGCAGCAAAACACAAACTAAATGTGATTCCTAAATGATCTGCTGTAACTTAAGGGAACCTTGGTTCTGACTTGTCTCTTCAAGTTAGATAAGAAAACTGGTATCTTTAATTTGGAGCAGAAAAGGTTAAGAGCTGGAGAACTTCCATATAAGCTCAGGGAAGAGTTAGTATAGCAACACTGACCACGAGGGCCACAGCAGGTAGAACTCTTTGGCTGTTAGAGAAATTAAATAAGAGGAGTGGAATTTCCCAAGGTCTATTTAAAGAGAACAGCTGTATGTCTGGCATACAGGACTCAACTAGATTAGAGGCTCCCATTCTTCAAGGAAGTTGTCACCAAGTCAAAATGAGAAGAAATTTAAGAGCACTGCAGGTAGCTTTTGTATATTTCGTGTGATCAATTAAAGAAATATAAAGTTCACTTCATCCCACTTCTCCATCAGTGATGCTCCAGTTTGTCCCCACCAAGGTACTGAAGCTGACTTCGCTTACAAAAAGCTTTCCAAGCCCCAACTTACTCTGCCATCACTACCCATTTCGGCTCTGTGCCTGATCAACCCTCTACCCTCTCACTAAACGCAGCTTCTCAACCCCTCTATCCCCCTGAATGTCAGCAAAAGTCACCAGAGACCTCCTAATGGCCAGTCCATTGGCTTCTCCTCGGTCCTCATCTAAATGCTCTAAGGCACATGCAGCCCTAAATAATGAAAAAAGTGCCTCTCTTAGGACTTCCCTGTGTACACTTCTAGAGACACACACTCATGGTTGACCAATGTTCTCACCAGAGGCCCGCCTAGTAGACAGTGAACTCTGAGATGTAGAGATTTATCTGAATGTACATGATATAAAATCTCAGAAGGGTACACAAGGCTTTTTTTTTTTTTAAACAAATAAGGTAATGGAGGCCCAACTAGGAAAGGGTCTTGTAAGTATCACATCCATAGCTGGAGGCCTCAGTAGGACCTTCAAGTCTTAGCCAGGACTCAGCCACCATTACTGCCTCTATTAGGTCTAAACAGCCTGGCAATGACCTTGAAAATGCTTCCTACTTCATTGTTCATAAAACTACTCTGATAATAGTTTCTGCTTTCTCTTCCCCTCACCCCGTTGGCTTTCTGCAACCTAGATGGCTCCCTTTTCTAACGGGCTCTTAAGGAGATGTACCACAAGGTTGATGACCTTACCTCTTCCCAAACCATATCTTCCTGGGATATAAAACCCAGTGATTCCTAAACTAAAGCCCACCTCCACCCTCCCACCCCTTGGGCACCAGATAAGAATTCCAACCCCCTTTATAATATATTCATCTGGTACTCTGATGGCAGTTCAAATTCAACATATCTAACACCAAACTAAGTATTTCCCCCATTTTCAAAATCTCTTTCTTCTTCTGTCTTACCCACTTCATTCACCCACACAAGAAACATGTCCACTTCCCTCCCTACCTACTGCCATTCTCTTGTTTGCTCAAATAACAAATGCTATGACCATAGTAACATCAGCCACCACTGTTCACTGAATGTCTACTAGGTACCTGGCAGAGAGCACCTTGAAGTCACCTGCAAGTCGGACACTACCACCCATGTTTTATAGATCAATAAACCAAGTTCATAAAGATTAAATAACTTCCCCCTGGTCTAATTAAACAGGGCAGGTCAAACATGTGTGACCTTCACTCCCATCAGAAGACAGGAAAGGTCTAAAAAATGTACAAACCCAAAAAGGACAATAAGAGAGAACAACTGTAGATGAGAGACAACAAAACCGAGAAGATGGAAAGCAAATGGTCCAGCAGTGACAAACTGAAGAGACAGAAATCCTAACTTGGGGAGAAGCAGCTGACGATGAGAAACCAGCCCCAGAGAGCACACAGACCCCAGAGGGCACAAGGCACTTCTCAACACTGACTGAGACAGGCTGGCTGGGCGGAAAGCACAAGGGTAGACCCCATGACACCTCCTCTGCACCCAGGGGCCCCTTTCCCCACCAGCAGACCCACTTCCTAATAAACTGTGTGCAGCAGAAGTTGGGGATGGAACACTCTGGACGATGAGGGAGGGGAGATCAAGCGACAGTGCACACAGGAAACCAGGCAGGGCAGGGTATGTGATATTTTGGAGGGCACCACAGAGGTCCTGGCCGCCCACAGGATGCCACACAACTGGCGCTCAAGGGAGTTCAGTCCCCACGTTAGCTCACACCACATTCCTTTCGATGACACCGTATCTTTGTGAGGCGGGGTTTCCCAGGGCTAGTGTGATAAAATTCAGGTACTGTGCAAATATTAATGTGGAAGAGGATATGAGGGTAGGAGCTGTTTGCTCCCAAAGAGCATAGCTGAAATTTTATTTAAGAGTACTGGAACTCATTCTAGAAAATGCTCTGCACTCACCAACGTGTGGCCTTCAAGCAGCTCTTCTGTTCTGACTTCCAACTAAACCACATATGTATGTTCAGGTGTATTCACCTAATCACTGCTCTGGTTACACATGCAAGTGTGAAACTGCGCACACCCGAGAGATCGCCTAGCCACACACCACACCCCAGGGAGTTCCAGCATTTGCAAACCTGTTAAATCATTTAAACACTCCCTATCTGTTAAAGTTCTACAGAGCAAGTTCCAGAAACAGGAATCTGTAAGGCGTCTTTCAGGCTTCTCTAACACTGATAACACAACCACTCTCAAGAGAACAAACCTTCTGGAAACGAGCTTGGCTTCTGTACCCCCAAACCTAATCCAGTTCATAAGAACCTGGAATGAAAACAGTTCACGCTGACCCAGCAGCTCAGTTCACTGGCTACACTGCTCTGCTGTCCTTCACACTTGGATAATGAAATGTGGCCACGGGATGAATGTAGAAAGTTGTTCCATACTGTTTCTCCATCCCCATCAAACAACAGTAGACATTTGTAAGGCATCAGGCCTCGGACACAAGTGGAGCCTGTGTTCAGACTCCCCGTGATGAAATGAGCCGGGTTCAGTGAAGCCAGCGTGAAGCCTCCATGGCCTGCTTCGCTTCTTTCTATATTTCTTCCAAAACGCACGGCCGGCTCTCCCGAGCCCATGCTGATCTAGCTATGACCTCGCCTACATTCACTTAGATCTCATCTTCTCTGTGTTCATGATAAGCAACAGCATCCTAAACCCTGTACCGGCCACAGTCAAAAACTAACAGAAAGTAATGGAAGAACCCAGAACGTGGAAACACGGAGAGCTCAACTGCACTACACATACAATACCAAGATTCACGCTGGGAAATGGAGAGTTTTCCGAGTTTTCTCCCCAGCGGGCATGCCCAGGCTTTCTGGCAAGCTCTGGCCTCACCTCCCTAACCCAGGGTAGCCGGCCCCTCTCCACCTACACCCCTGGGTCCCCCCTCCTTCCCTCAGGTACCCTGACCTTTCATCTGCATCACAGCTTTCCAAACTCGCTGAGGCGTTTTGTGAGTTCACCCCCTCAAAAAAAAAAAATCCTTAATAAATGTTCTGCTGAAGACCTACTTAGTCACAGGCCCTGTTTTCTTGTCCTTGGTTTTGACTAACAAATTTATTACCTAGCTAGCTTTCAAGTGAGATGTGTTTCCCAAACACACACACACACACACACACACACACACTCACTCTCTCTCTCTCCCCCACCCCCATTTTGCTTATTTCCTCCTGCTGCTTGACCAGCAAATTGCCTGAGGCAGAACTACAGGCACACCTCGTTTTATTGCACTTCACAGATACTGTGGGCTTTTACAAATTGAAGGTCTGTGGTAAACCCTTGCATGGAGCAAGTTTATCGGCGCCATTTTCCAACAGCATTTGCTCACTTGTCTCTGTGTCACATTTTCATAATTCTTGCAATATTTTAAACTTTTTCATTATTATTATGTTTGCTATGCTGATCTGTGATCACTGATGTCAGTACTGCAAAAAGATTACAACTCACTAAAGACGCAGATGATGGTTAACATCTGTTAGCAATAAAGTATTTTTTAATTAAGGTACAAGCATTGTTTTTCTTAGGCATAATGCTACTGCACACTTAATAGACAGGTACAGTATAAATGTAACTTTTATAAGCACTGGGAAACCAAATTTGTGTGACTCACTTTATTGCGATGGTCTGGAACCAAATCCAAAATATCTCCGAGGTATGCCTGTACTTGGAAGCCAATTATGTGACGTCTTTACTTGGTGTCATGTATTCTCATACACATACATTATAAAGTAAAAGCATCTCATTTTATGAAGAAAGAAATGTGGTGACCTAACCTGGCCAGAGAAGCAAGCCAACTGCAGATCCAGCAAGACTCCTCCAAGTGGATGTTCTTCCTGCACCAATTCCTCTGATCCTTCCCAGAATAAAACCCCTCCAGTAGTAACAGAGCACACATCCCTTTGTTAGACGCCACAGGATAGCAATCATTTTTAGGTGTATAATTTAGCATCCCCTCTACCCCACAGCAGACAAAAATTGATAAGAGGCAGAGAAATCTATCCATTAGCAATGAACAACACACTGTCCATCAGCACGAGTCAAAAAGCAAAGCTCCTCACAAAAGATGCCGTGCCGACCGCATGAATAACAGAATAACACTCACAGTGATTCCTAAACAGAGCCAACCCTTTTTTTGGCCGTGCTGCACAGCTTGTGGGACCTCAGTTCCCCAACCAGTGATTGAACCCAGGCCACAGCAGTGAAAGCCCAGAATCCTAACCACTAGGCCACCAGGGAACTCCCAGAACCAACCCTTTTGGACTCCTCTCACTCACTCCCAAAGTTCACCTAAGAGTTATATCTGCCACCAGAATGAAGCACTACATGGACTGAAGGGGCTAGATTTAGGCATGGTGAAAACAGGCTGGAGAATGCCAGAGGAAGAATGCAAAATTCAATTTAAAAAAATTTCACCGCTTATTTGTTCTTTTTTTTTTAAATAAATTTATTTTTAATTTTTATTTTTGGCTGTGTTGGGTCTTTGTTGCTGTGCATGGGCTTTCTCTAGTTGCGGTGAGCGGGGGCTACTGTTCGTTGCAGTGCGTGGTCTTCTCACCGCGGTGGCTTCTCTTGTTGCGGAACACGGGCTTTAGGCGCGTGGGCTTCAGTAGTTGTGGTGGCTGGGCTCTGTAGTTGTGGCGCACGGGCTTTGTTCCTCCACGGCATGTGGGATCTTCCCGGGCCAGGGATCGAACCTGTGTCCCCTGCATTGGCAGGCAGATTCTTAACCACTGCGCCACCAGGGGAGCCCCATATTTCTTGATTTCAATGATAAAATGCATGCAGAACTATTGTCTACTTAGGCTAATTCAAGAAAGAATTTTATGCTCAACAAGAATGGCTTCCCAATTTGTTTCTTGTAAATATTCACGTGGTCAACTGACAAAACTATCAAAAACACATCAACCTTACAAATTAGGAGCTTAGGATTAACATACATACAGTAATATATATATATAAAATAGATAACCAACAAGGGCCTACTGTACTGCACAGGGAACTCTATTCAATATTCTGTAATAACCTATATGGGAAATGAATCTGAAAAAGAATGAATATACATATATGTATAACTGAATCACTTTGCTGTACACCTGAAACTAACACAACGTTGTAAATCAACTATACTCCAATAAAATTTAAAAGAAAAACACATCAACCTTTCCCCATTTCACCTAAGTCCACCCACAGTAAATGCCATGACACAGGTACCTATGTGCTGGCGTGCAGCTGTTTTTTTTAAATTGTTAACAAATTTATTTACTTATTTATGGCTGCATTGGGTCTTTGTTGCTGTGCGCAGGCTCTCTCTAGTTGCGGCGAGCGGGGCCTACTCTTTGTTGAGGTGCGGGGGCCTCTCACTGCGTTGGCTTCTCTTGTTATGGAGCATGGGCTCTAGGTGCACGGGCTTCAGTCGTTGTGGCACGCGGGCTCAGTAGTTGTGGCGCACGGGATTCATTGCTCCGCGGCATGTGGGATCTTCCCGGACCAGGGCTCAAACCCGTGTCCCCTGCACTGGCAGGCAGATTCTTAACCACTGCGCCACCAGGGAAGTCCCAGCTGTTTTGTTTAAAGACACCTGGCCCATGACCTTGGCTGGGCAATAAATTTTGTTCTAGGACAAAGTTAGAACGTGATCTCATGACTGTGATTAGACTGTAAGCTTCAGGGAGGTGGGGACTCCCCATTGCCCTTCATATCACCAGCACCTTTGTATCAGCAACCGACGGGCTACTCAGAAAATGTTTGTTGACAAGTGGAATAATACAGAAACCAAATTCCCTATGTCTGCTTCAAGGGTTCTGAGTGACTCTCAAGTTCTGACACTTTTGCCTTCGGAAGAAAAAAGGGGAGGAGGGATTTCCCTGGTGGTCCAGTGGCTAAGACTCCACACTCCCAATGCAGGGGGCCCAGGTTCGATTCCTGGTCAGGGAACTAGATCCCAAGTGCCGCAACTAAGACCCGGCACAGTCAAATAAATAAATATTTTAAAAAAGGATGGGGGGAGATTCTGTTATCAGAAATTTTTTGGTCAATCTTTCAAATGAATGAATATGTCCCTTAATCAAGGGAAATCTCTTCAAGTTCTCAAATCCTCCCCACCCCCTGCTCTTTCTAAAAATGAGGAGGCGGTACCCTAAATAGGAACCAACATCACATTTGAAGAACTAGAGAAGCGCTGACTGTGAGCTCTGGAGTTACACAGACTGAGGTCAAGCAGGGCTTCTCAACCTGGGTGCGAGCGACATTCTGGGCCAGACAACTGTTTGCTGTGGGTCCCGTGTATTGTAGGCTGTTGAGCAGCATCCCCGGTCTCCACCCAATAGGTGCCTGCAGCACACCCTCTCAGGTGTGAACCAAAAATGCCTGCAGACACTGTCAAATACCCTCCACCCCCCACTGAGAACTACCACTCTAAACTCACACAGCCCTGCTCTGAATCCCGGCTCTGCCCCCTCACCACCCAGACCTACCCCTCCTACGCCCCAGCAAATTCTTCATCTTTAAAATGGAGCTAATACCACAGAAATGCTGTGAGAAGTAAATGAAATGATGTACTTACAGGATTTACATGCACAGAACTCCCAGTGCTGGAGTGGCCGCCCAAGAAATAGTAAGAAATGAGGGTAGACTAAAAGTTCGTCTCTAGAACCAAAGGAACTTATCTGCAGGCCTCCAGAGTACCACAGTCTAGATGGAAGAAGTGGCTGAGGAAGAAAGAAATGAAAATAGGAGAGGCTGGACAAGAGGGAAGAGCACTGAGGTATTTTCTTAGTCTCCAAGAACCCGGCTTGCAGTCAAGGCCAGCAATGTTCTACTTAGTTTTCCTCCGTCTATTCTAACCTCACAAATGATAAACCAAAAATATCCCCAACTCACAAAACTCTCCAAAGTAAATAAGTCAGCAAGCCAGAAACTTTTTAGTACAAACAAGAGGAATTTACAATGTCCACACAAAAATACTGAAAGCCCCAGACGGCCACAGCAGATGCAGAGAGTAGGAGGCAAGCAGTGAAGATAACTTCAACCTAAGCTTCTAAAAGCGAAACAAAGAACAGTCTTCTTAAAAGTCCCTGGCTGAAGAATACCGAGCTTCCTTCATCTCTTCAGTTTTGTTCCACCCAACGGTTTTTGAGATTACGGGCAATTTACGTATTTTCCACTACAATGATGCCAGAGAAAGACAAACCCGGAAGAAAAATTTTTTTAATTGATTTTTTTAAAAGGAACCAAAATCTATTGATTTTTATCAGGCCTCCGAAATCCTACAAAAAGAGCGTGGTCACGTGACAATTTGGAAACTAGCAGAAAAGTCATTCCTAAAAAGAACCCCGGTCACGGGATGTGTCATCATTTGAAAAGAAAAAAACCACCACCCAAAAACCAACTGATACCTCCACAATTATTTGGTCAGCACTTAAAATTTTCATCTTGCCTCCCTACATACTAAGTTGAAAGAAAGAGAGGAAACACGATTACGAAACCCTAGCGAGAGTCTGAATCCGATAACACCCCACACGTCCCAACTGGTCTTCCGAGTGGCCCCAACACCTTAGCAAATATCCACCTGGGAAGCAGGTCGGAGGTCGCCAATATCAAATCGTGCGCGCCTCTGCTTTCTCTCCATGAGTCATGCGGGAGTGCGCTGGGTTGGCGTGCCTGGGTGGGTTTCTCCGTGTGACCCTGTGTGTCTCCCCGGGGGTTGGTGTGGATGTGTCCCTCTCCCTGGGTGTTTGGGTATGTGTCACCAGGTGTCGATGGATCTCCTTCCCCGTGTGTGTGTCTCCAGGACGTCTGGGCGTCTGTCTTCGGGCGTGTGTCTCTCTCCCCGGGTGCGCGACCCCATCTTTCCACCTGCGTCAGTCAGTAGGAGGCAGGGGGCAACAGGCCGCCCCGCCACCCCGGGGGCGGGAGAGTGACCCGCACGGGCCACGCACGCCTCCCGCCCCAGCTGCCCGAGGCCCAGGCCGCACACGCGGCCCGCGGGCTCCTCTCAGACTCTGACGCCCGCGCAGCCCGCCTAGGCCCCCGCCAGGCCCCGAGGGGAGTCAGCGCCCCGCTCACCTCGCAGCCACACGGAGGAAGCCCGGGAGCTCCGGGCCGGCCCGTCCGGGTGCAGTGAGGAAAGAGAGAGGGTCGAGGACCCAGCGGCCAGCTGACGTCCGCAGCACTGTCCGGGTCCGACTACAGCTGCTCCCGTCCAGCACCGAGGGAACAACATGGCGACGGGGCGGGGCCGCGGAAAAGAGGGCGGGGCCTGGCCGGCGGGAACCCTGGGAAGGCGGGGCGGGGCCTGGTCGGGGGGCCCTGGGGCGGCGGGGCCTCGAGGTCGCTTTCGCCCAGCGCTCACCCACTCCGTGCCTGTCAGTTCTAGCTAAATCCCGGGTTCTCCTCCGGTCGGCTATTCCTCTGGTCCTACGGCTACGCTTCCGCGAGAGAGAGCACGAAATAATAGTTATCTTTAAAGGGTGACGTAAAGTGGAAATATACAGATCGCATAAGCACAATCACAGGATGCTGTGATTACGTTGAGAAATGAATATGCAAATAGACAAACGAGTAGATGAAAAATGAGAACAGCTGTGATACTGTGAAATAACAGGATTTTTGAGTAAATTTTTAAAATTTCCTTGCTCTTGTTAAAAATTTTACTGCCTCTGTCCTCTCTAAATAAAATGCAGTAGTGGGAAAAGGGGGTACTGAGGAAACTCATCTTAATTCCTCACTTTAAACATGGAGTTGATCGCACGGGTCTTCCGATACAGGCTCCTGGAGACCAAAGAGGGATTTTTAGTCCCTCTAAATATATTTTGTAGCGCAGATTTAGTTTGTTTATTTTCCAAGAGAAGGATCTCACTTTTATTATTTCCTGGGCCCACAATCATTAACCTCTGGCTCTTTAGGGAGTCATTTTCAGGTAATGAATCTAATTTAAGACTTTTCATTCAGTACTAGAACGGTTCTATTTGAGAGAGTTTGTCACAAGTATCAATATAAAAGACAATTTTAGAATACTTGTGGAAGTGGGACATGTAATAAAGACTGAGTTCTAGTTTGAGCTTCAATGAATTTTTCTTTTATAGAAAAAAAAAATCTTAGGGACTTCCCTGGTGGTCCAGTGGGTAAGACTGGGCACTCCCAATGCAGGGGACCTGGGGTCCATCCCTGGTGGGGGGAACTAGATCCCACATGCATGCTGCAACTAAGAAGCCCACATGCTGCAACTAAGACCTGGTGCAGCCAAAATAAATTAATTAATTAAATTAAAAAAAAATCTTATCCATACAGGTTATTTCCCCAAGGAAACATGAGTAAAGGCTTATAAAATACAAACCTATTGACAATAGGGAGGAGGAAGAGATATTCATTATCTTATTTTAAAACACATAATTAAAACTACACAACAAAACAAACATATAAGAACATTAGAGTTAATTTTCCAAAAGAAAATAAAAATACGTAGTGTCAGATACATTGGACTAAACTGCAACAAGCATTCCATAGGGTCACTAAGGAAATGCTACCTGAAAATCATGTGTCATAATCATAGCCAAGGAGTGACGGGGTAAGGGTTTATCTCTGTAACCGGTAATACCAACCAGCTATTAACAGGTGCACTTACGAAATTATTGTATCTTGACTTAAGGTAAGCCTTGAGAAAGCTAAGATTTTTCGAAAAAGGGCCCTAAGAAGGTCCTACAAGTGATTCTTACGCTGTTCCAAAATGTGAGTGAGGCATATAAACATATCTGAGTGTAGCCATAGTCAGCACCTGAAGAAAGAATTGCAGAAAGCTACTTTTTCTGAAATAACTCTTACTTGGACACTAGCCAGCTGACTCTTAAGAATACTTGTATATTTTGGTCTCTTCCACCATCCACTTTTTCTTTTTTTTAAATTTACTTATTTTATTTATTTTGGGCTGCATTGGGTCTTCATTGCTGTGCGCGAGCTTTCTCTAATTGCTGCGAGCAGGGGCTACTCTTAGTTGCGGTACGTGGGCTTCTTATTGCGGTGGCTTCTCCTGTTGTGGAGCACGGGCTCTAGGCGCAGGCTTCAGTAGTTGTGGCACGCAGGCTTCAGTAGTTGAGGCTCATGGGCTCTAGAGCGCAGGCTCAGTAGTTGTGGTGCACGGGCTTAGTTGCTCCGCGGTATGTGGGATCTTCCCAGACCAGGGATCGAACTCATGTCCCCTACATCGGCAGGCAGATTCTTAGCCACTGCGCCACCAGGGAAGTCCCCACCATCCACTTCTTTACCTAATCGATTTGACAGTGCAAGAGTAGGGTGGGTGGAAAGATTTTTCCCTGAAGGGCAAGTTTGGGGCATTTTTGTTGTTGGACGTGTGTGGCTGGCAAGCTGACACAACTTAGATAGATAGATGGTCTCTATCACTCTTGCTCCATGAGCTTGTTTACTGACGAAAAACATTGAAGAACTGACGTATTTTGGCCCCCTTCATCTAATTAGGGTTTTCGCCTTTATATTCTGTAAACATCTAGTGCATCACTCAAGGAGGAAAAAGAGATCAAGGCTGCTGGGCATTAATGATTCCTTTCCTTAAATAACACCTACTTATTACTATGAGCACTGGGAGTTAATACTCCATTTCAAGCTGGAGTCTGAAAGAAATCACCTCTGGTGTCTCTGATGAAAAGCTACAAGTAAGTGGACCCCAGATTCAGGTATAATAAATATTGATTATAATTAAACTGACTGTGGACTTCTTACACTCCACGCTTCCACTGCAGGGGGTGCGGGTTTGATCCCTGGTCCCCTGGTCGGGGAACTGAGATCCCGCATGGCCCGTGGCGCGGCCAGAAAAAAAAGAAAGAAAATTAAATTGATTATACTTTTCACATACAGGGAAAAAACACAGGACTCAATGGTCGGCGATTTGACCATTAAATGACATATCTAAATAATCAGATATGTGACCTCTCAGGCATTGAGACTACAGCGGGTAGACAAGACACTGGAGGAATTCAAGGGTGTCCCCAGGCACCCTCCCTCATTTTTGCTTCTATCCACCAGCTGTGTTTATATCATATGACCTTACCTTGCTGAATAAATTGGATTCAGTCCCTTTCCTAAGAGAGCTCAGAAGAGTGGAGGAGACATTCAATAAGCAACTAAATAAATGTGCAGTTATAAATTGGATTAAGGGCCTTGAAGGAAATAAACAAGGTGCGGCTGGTGGGAATACAGGGTGATGGGACCAGAGAAGGCATGAGTGAGGAGGTAACTCATGATGAGCAAGTAGCAGTGGGCAGGGCTGGTGCAGGTTGAGGGCACAGCAGTTCACCAAGAACCTAGCATGTAGCTGCACTCAAATTCTAAATAAAGATGCAAACTATTACAAGATCTTCATCATTGATGGAAAAACTGAAATTATAATTTTTTCTCTATCCATAACTAAATCCAATGTGCTCTCTTAAAAGTAATAAGTACATGTTGAATAGCGCTGCTCTTTCTTTACCACACTCTAAACATAGCTTAACCTGGGCAATTACAGAGGGCAGAATGACACAGGCATTAACCTTCAGGAATGAAGTGGGGAATTTGATCCCTTTCCTGATGTCCTGGTGAATGTGAGTCATAAACTGAACTTCACCTTTAAAGGCAGTAGGAGGAAAATCCCAGGCACACCATGGTTACGATATGTAAATAGTATGTTTGTGTGTGTTTGTATGGGTGTTTGTGCACGTGAGTGTTTATTAAAAAAAAAGAATGGAAAGGAAGTAGGAAACTCAAAACAGCTGAATTGTTAGGGGAGTAGAAATCTGGGTACTTTTTATTGAATTTTTGAATCCCATGTTACAATATGCTTTTGAGCAGTAAGTGGAAAATTTTTAATGAAGCAATTTTAAGCAACCTTTCGAAATACTTTTTATGACATCCAAATGTAATCTTTGCCTTAGGCTTCAATGGTAAGGGCCAGACAAAAATCCAGTTATCTTACCAACTCGTTCTTTCAGACAGAAGCCCTTCCAAATCCACAGACACATATAAAAGTTTGAGCCGCTCCTAGAACTCAGGACAGTAATGCTGAAGTGTGCTCTTCCCACCTCCCCGTTGCCATACGTCTGAGTACCCAATGCCCATCAACAGCTTTCTTGACCTTTTCAGTGTAAAAGCTGAGACGACTATTGTGCTCACATAAGCAACTTCTTTCCTCTCACATCCTCCTGTCAGTGCCATCCACATAGGCATAAATAATCCATGCCGGTTCAGGCTGCTGGCCACAGCTGTAGCTAGGCTCAGCCTAAACTCAATCCCTGATTGGATTAAAGTGATAAATCCCTCACCCTGTCTGCCTAATGAAGGACTGTGGGAACTCTCAATGGTGAAAGATATTATCTAGACCATTTATGTTTCATTTATACACAATGCACAGCATGCAACAAAAAAATATTAGACATGCCAAGAAGCAGCAAAAAGTGACACATAGTCAAGAGAAAACAAAACAATAGAATTGAATATGTTATGACAATTTAAATGTATCTCAGGAATGCAAGGGTGGTTTAACATTAACAGTTTGAAAGAGGGAAAAAACATACAATCAAATCAATAGACAAAGAAAAAAATGCATTCAATATAATTCAACAACCATTCGTGACAATCTCAGCAAAGCAGGAATAAAAGGGAAGGTTCTTAACCTCATAAAGAATATCTACTGAAAACCTATACCAAAACATCATTCATTCTTAATAGTTAAACTCTGTAAGTATGCCCTTTAAAGCAGGGCAAAGATAAGTATGTCTCTTCAACATTGCACTGAAGGTCTTAGCACACAGAAATAAAAGAACAAGTATCATGATTGCAAAGGGAGAAACAAAACTGTATTAAGCACAGATGATATGCTTAGAAAATGCAAAGGACTCCATAGAAAACTTATCATTCAAAGAGTTTAACAACTTGTCTTGCTATAGACTGAAAGTGTGTATCCCCCCAAAATTCATAGGTTGAAATCCTAACCACCAATGTGATACTCCGGCCAATCAGATCCTCTCTTTGAAGATCTGAGTCTTGGGAAAGCAACACGGAGATGCTGGAACAGCTCAGAGTTCATTCTGCCATGGGTAGTGGTGGCCCCTGGTACCCAGTGACCACAGATAATGGCAGTGGTGATGATGCCAGTGGCAGGATCTAGTACCTATAGCAGTGACAGCATCTTAATTAAGCCATTCATGATCTGGATTCCTGTTTTCCTGCCCACTGTCCAAACTCAACACTCCAGCCTTGCCTCTAAGAGCTATCCAGCATCTCCCCAAGAAACTCCTTTTCTAAGTTAGAAGGAGTTGATGTCTTTATCTGCAACTATTGGGTTGGCCACAAAGTTCATTTGGGTTTTCCATAAGCTGTTAACACTCTCTTAACACTTTTGGATCAGCCAGCTTAAGCTAAGCCATGCAGTGGTAGAAAAAATGACCCCTCCTCAAATCTCCGTGGCTTACAAAAACAAGATTTATTCCTTACCTTAATGTCCATTATGGGTCAGCTGTGGTTCCGTTCCATGTCATCATCCCTCTGGACCCAAACTGATGAACCTGAGCTAGCGGAGCAGCCTCTGTCTGATATATCTCATTGACTGAAAGAAGAGAGATCAAAGTAATACCCCTGCTGGCTCTCAAAGCTTCCACGCAGAAGCAGTGTTCATCATTTCCACCCATGTCATTGGCTAAAAAGCATGTCACACACTGGGATGTACAATCCTTCCAAAGGGAGGGGCACTGCAAGTCACGTGGCAAATCTGATCTGAGTGGTGTGGTGTTCTAGAACTGGCCCACTGGGAGGGTCACCAAATATTTGAACAGTAACACAATATAACACAACTCTTACAACTCAGGGCTTTGTTTTATTAATTTGATAAGTTTCAAATTGCATAACATCAATGAAATAAATTGATTTTGAATAAGTTCCTTTTCTGGAGACTGAGTTTGAAACATGAACAACAGTAACATTTGATCTAGTTTATTAAAGTTGGATGCGGGCTTCCAAAGTGTGGGGTGGAATATGCAGAACAGAAACACATATGAACTCATATTGAAATTCTGCTCTAAGTAAAAACCTATTTTACAAAGTTTCATTAAGCATCTACCATGCCCAGAGTTAGCCTCCGGGCTTTGAAGGATATAAATACAACTAAAAACTTGATGGACAATTCAAGGGAAAAAAACATGTCCACAAATAATATAAGGCAATGATAAAATAGAGATACAATAGAGAAAAATTCATAGGATTAGCTAAGTGTGAAATCCCCCACCCTAGAGATATAATGTAATTCAGTCTATGAAAATGTGAGGAAGGGACCACTTTACAACAAGGCATACAATTCAAATGCACAATAATTTTACACCACAGGGTATGTGTGTTTAGATGGAGATGTGCAGGGGAGGAGAGATTGATCCAATATGTTGCTAAGAATTCCCAACTTTAGTCCTTACAACGGTTAGAGTGATGACATTTGATTGAACTCATCTTTGTCAACTAAATTAAGAAACTAGGGGAAAATATCCAAATTTCCTTTTTCTTAAAGAAAAAGAATTTTATGACCTTTACCTTAGAGATAAGAGGGTTTTGTTTTTTTTGTTTTTGTTTTTTTTTTTGCTTTCAAAATGTCAAGTTTGGGCTGCTTAAAGGAGCTCCAGAGACGGGTGAGAGCCACGGCTATCAGTGTGTACCCCAGAGACGGGCACGGGACGCTAAGGCCGCTGCTGCCGCCACCAAGAAGCCTGTGTGCGAGCACAGGTCACTCTCCACACCTCCCTACCCGGAAGGCTGTGCAGCCCGCCACGGCCAGGGTCCCGTAATCCAGGAACAACTTCCCTGCGAGAACGCACAGCGTGCCTCAGGCTGCTGCAACGACATGCCGGCCTCTGCCGCCACAGGCTCGCCCCGCATCTGCACCTCTCCCTCCCCCCGGCCTGAGTGAGCCAGAGCCCCCGAATCAGCGGCTCCTTTAACCCCGTCCTGTCTGAGCGAAGAACAGACGCCCTCAGGTGACCTACACTCAGAGGCGGGGCCACATCCAAAGCTGAGCCCCTGGGAGTTGTGCGAACAAAGAAGAGACAGGGAAATCTCTCCCAGCAGCCTCAGGAGCAGCAGATTAAATCTCCACAATCAACTAGATGTACCTGCATCTGTGGAATACCTGAATAGACAACGAATCATCCCAAATTGAGGAGGTGGGCTTTGAGAACAAGATTTATTATTTTTTCCCCTTTTCCTCTTTTTGTGAGTGTGTATGTGTATGCTTCTGTGGGAGATTTTGTCTGCATAGCTTTGCTTTTACCATTTCTCCTAGGGTTCTGTCTGTCTGGTTTTTTTTGGTTTTTTTTAGTAGAGTTTTTAGTGCTTGTTATCATTGGTGGATTTGATTTTTGGTTTGGTTGCTCTCTTCTTTCTTTCTTTCTTTTTTTATTACTTAAAATTTTTTTTAATAATTATTTTTTATTTTAATAACATTTTATTTTATCTTCTTCTTCCTTCCTTCCTTCCTTCCTTCCTCCCTCCCACTCTCTCTCTCGCTCTCCCCCTCCCTCCCTCCCTCCCTCCCTCCCTCCCTCTCTCTCTCTCTCTCTCTCTCTCTCTCTCTTTCTTTCTTTTTCTCTCTTTTATTCTGAACCATGTGGATGACAGGCTCTTGGTGCTCCAGCAAGGAGTCAGGGCTGTGCCTGAGGTGGGAGAGCCAAGTTCAGGACACTGGTCCACAAGAGACCTCCCAGCTCCATGTAATATCAAATGGCAAAAATCTCCCAGAGATCTCCATCTCAACGCCAAGACCCAACTGCACTCAATGACCAGCAAGCTCCAGTGCTGGATACCCCATGCCAAACAACTAGCAAGACAGGAACACAACCCCATCCATTAGCAGAGAGGCTGCCTAAAATCATAATAAGGCCACAGACACCCCAAAACACACCACCAGGCGTGGACCTGCCCACCAGAAAGACAAGGTCCAGCCTCGTCCACCAGAACACAGGCACTAGTCCCCTCCACCAGGAAGCCTACACAACCCACTGAACCTACCTTAGCCACTGGGGACAGACACCAAAAACAACGGGAACTATGAACCTGCAGCCTATGAAAAGATCCCAAACACAGTAAGTTAAGCAAAATGAGAAGACAAAGAAACAAACAGCAGATGAAGGAACAAGGTAAAAACACAAGGTAAAAAGAAATAAAAACACAAGGTAAAAACAAGGTAACAAATGTAGAGGAAATAGGCAGTCTACCTGAAAAAGAATTCAGAATAATGATAGTAAAGATGATCCAAAATCTTGAAAATAAAATGGAGGAAATACAAGAAACGTTTAACAAGGACCTGGAAGAACTAAAGACCAAAAAAACAGTGATGAACAACACAATAAATGAAATTAGAAATTCTCTAGAAGGGATCAATAGCAGAATAACTGAGGCAGAAGAATGGATAAGTGACCTGGGAGATAAAATAGTGGAAATAACTACTGCAGAGCAGAATAAAGAAAAAAGAATGAAAATAATTGAGGACACTCTCAGAGACCTCTGGGAAAACATTAAACACACCAACATTCGAATTATAGGGGTCCCAGAAGAAGAAGAGAAAAGCAAAGGGACTGAGAAAATATTTGAAGACATTATAGTTGAAAACTTCCCTAATATGGGAAAGGAAATAGTCAATCAAGTCCAGGAAGCACAGAGAGTCCCATACAGGATAAATCCAAGGAGAAACATGCCAAGACACACATTAATCAAACTATCAAAAATTAAATACAAAGAAAAAATATTAAAATCACCAAGGGAAAAACAACACACAAGGGAATCCCCATAAGGTTAACAGCTGATCTTTCAGCAGAAACTCTGCAAGCCAGAAGGGAGTGGCAGGACATATCTAAAGTGATGAAGGGGAAAAACCTGCAACCAAGATTACTCTACCCAGCAAGGATCTCATTCAGATTTGACGGAGAAATTAAAACCTTTACAGACAAGCACAAACTAAGAGAATTCAGCACCACCAAACCAGCTTTACAACAAATGCTAAAGGAACTTCTCTAGGCAGGAAACACAAGAGAAAGAAAAGACCTACGATAACAAACCCAAAACAAATAAGAAAAATGGTAATAGGAACACACATATCGTTAATTACCTTAAATGTAAATGGACTAAATGCTCCCACCAAAAGACACAGACTGGCTGAATGGATACAAAAACAAGACCCATATATATGCTGTCTACACGAGATCCACTTCAGACCTAGGGACAAATACAGACTGAAAGTGAGGGGATGGAAAAAGATATTCCATGCAAATGGAAATCAAAAGAAAGCTGGAGTAGCAATTCTCATATCAGACAAAATAGACTTTAAAACAAAGACTATTACAAGAGACAAAGAAGGACACTACATAATGATCAAGGGATCAATCCAAGAAGAAGATATAACAATTGTAAATATTTATGCACCCAACATAGGAGCACCTTAATACATAAGGCAAATACTAACAGGCATAAAAGGTGAAATTGACAGTAACACAATCATAGTAGGGGACTTTAACACCCCACTTTCACCAATGGACAGATCATCCAACATGAAAATAAATAAGGAAACACAAGCTTTAAATGATACATTAAACAAGATGGACTTAATTGATATTTATAGGACATTCCATCCAAGAACAACAGAATACAGTTTCTTCTCAGGTGCTCATGGAACATTCTCCAGGATAGATCATATCTTGGGTCACAAATCAAGCCTTGGTAAATTTAAGAAAACTGAAATTGTATTAAGTATCTTTTCTGACCACAACGCTATGAGACTAGATATCAATTACAGGAAAAGATCTGTAAAAAATACAAACACATGGAGGCTAAACAGTACACTACTTAATAATGAAGTGATCACTGAAGAAATCAAAGAGGAAATCAAAAAATACCTAGAAACAAATGCCAACGAAAACACGACGACCCAAAACCTACAGGATGCAGCAAAAGCAGTTATAAGATGGAAGTTAATAGCAATACAATCCTACCTTAAGAAACAAGAAACATCTCAAATAAACAACCTAACCTTACACCTAAAGCAATTAGAGAAAGAAGAACAAAAAAAACCCCAAAGTTACCAGAAGGAAAGAAATCATAAAAATCAAATCAGAAATAAATGAAGGAAACGATAGCAAAGATCAATAAAACTAAAAGCTGGTTCTTTGAGAAGATAAACAAAACTGATAAACCATTAGCCAGACTCATCAAGAAAAAAAAGGAGGAATACTCAACTCAGTAGAATTAGAAATGGAAAAGGAGAAGTAACAACTGACACTGCAGAAACAAAGGATCATGAGAGATTACTATAAGCAACTCTATGCCAATAAAATGGACAAACTGGAAGAAATGGACAAATTCTTAGAAATGCACAACCTTCCGAGACTGAACCAGGAAGAAAGAGAAAATATGAACAGACCAATCACAAACACTGACATTGAAACTGTGATTAAAAATCTTCCAACAAACAAAAGCCCAGGACCAGATGGTTTCACAGGCGAATTCTATCAAACATTTAGAGAAGAGCTAACACCTATCCTTCTCAAATTCTTCCAAAATATAGCAGAGGGAGGAACACTCCCAAACTCCTTCTACGAGGCCACCATCCCCCTGATACCACAACCAGACAAAGATGTCACAAAGAAAGAAAACTACAGGCCAATTTCACTGATGAACATAGATGCAAAAATCCTCAACAAAATACTAGCAAACAGAATCCAACAGCACATTAAAAGGATCATACACCATGATCATACGATCAAGTGGGGTTTATCCCAGGAATGCAAGGATTCTTCCATATATGCAAATCAATCAATGTGATACACCATATTAACAAATTGAAGGAGAAAAACCATATGATCATCTCAGTAGATGTAGAGAAAGCTTTCAAAAAAATTCAACACCCATTTATGATAAAAACCCTCCAGAAAGTAGGCATAGAGGGAACTTTCCTCAATATAATAAAGGCCATATATGACAAACCCACAGCCAATGTCATCCTCAATGGTGAAAAACTGAAGCCATTTCAACTAAGATCAGGAACAAGACAAGGTTGTCCCCTCTCACCACTATTTTCAACATAGTTTTGGAAGTTCTAGCCACAGCAATCAGAGAAAAAAAAGAAATAAAAGGAATCCAAATCAGAAAAGAAGAAGTAACACTGTCACTGTCTGCAGATGATATGATACTATACATAGAGAATCCTAAAGATGCTACCAGAAAACTACTAGAGCTAATCAATGAATTTGGTAAGGTAGCAGGATACAAAATTAATGTACAGAAATCTCTTGCATACACTAATGATGAAAAATCTGAAAGTGAAATTAAGAAAACACTCCCATTTACCACTGCAACAAAAAGAACAAAATATCTAGAAATAAACCTACCTAAGGAGACAAAAGACCTGTATGCAGAAAATCATAAGATACTGATGGAAGAAATTAAAGATGATACAAACAGATGGAGAGATACCATGTTCTTGGATTGGAAGAATCAACATTGTGGAAATGACTATACTACCCAAAGCAATCTACAGATTTAATGCAATCCCTATCAAACTACCACTGGCATTTTTCACAGAACTAGAACAAAAAATTTCAGCATTTTTATGGAAACACAAAAGACCCCGAATAGCCAAAGCAATCTTGAGAAAGAAAAATGGAGCTGGAGGAATCAGGCTTCCTGACTTCAGACTATACTACAAAGCTACAGTAATCCAGACAGTATGGTACTGGCACAAAAACAGAAATATAGATCAATGGAACAGAATAGAAAGCCCAGAGATAAACCCACGCACATATGGTCACCTTATCTTTGATAAAGGAGGCAAGAATATACAGTGGAGGAAAGACAGCCTCTTCAATAAGTGGTGCTGGGAAAACTGGACAGCTACATGTAAAAGAATGAAATTAGAACACTCCCTAATACCATACACAAAAATAAACTCAAAATGGATTAAAGACCTAAATGTAAGGCCAGATACTTTCAAACTCTTAGAGGAAAACATAGGCAGAACACTCTATGACATAAATCACAGCAAGTTCCTTTTTGACCCACCTCCTAGAGGAATGGAAATAAAAACACAAATAAACAAATGGGACCTAAGGAAACTTCAAAACTTTTGCACAGCAAAGGAAACCATAAACAAGACGAAAAGACAACCCTCAACATGGGAGAACATATTTGCGAATGAAGCAACTGACAAAGGATTAATCTCCAAACTTTACAAGCAGCTCATGCAGCTGAATATCAAAAAAAAAAAAACCAAACAATTTTTAACCCTATTTTGGATTGAGTTAATCCAAAAATGGGCAGAAGACCTAAATAGACATTTCTCCAAAGAAGATATACAGATTGCCAACAAACACATGAAGGAATGGTCAACAATCAAAAGTACAATGAGGGGCTTCCCTGGTGGCGCAGTGGTTGAGAGTCCGCCTGCCGATGCAGGGAACACGGGTTCGTGCCCCGGTCCGGGAGGATCCCACATGCCGCGGAGCGTCTGGGCCCGTGAGCCATGACCACTGAGCCTGCGCGTCCAGAGCCTGTGCTCCGCAACGGGAGAGGCTACAACAGTGAGAGGCCCATGTACCGCAAAAATAAATAAATAAATAAATAAAATAAAAGTACAATGAGATATCATCTCACACCGGTCAGAATGGCCATCATCAAAAAATCTACAAACAATAAATGCTAGAGCGGGTGTGGAGAAGAGGGAACCCTCTTGCACTGTTGGTGGGAATGTAAATTGATACAGCCACTATGGAGAACAGTATGGAGGTTCCTTAAAAAACTAAAAACAGAACTACCATACGACCTAGAAATCCCACTACTGGGCATATACCCTGAGAAAATCGTAATTCAAAAAGAGTTATGTATTTACAATAGCCAGGACATGGAAGCAACCTAAGTGTCCATCAACAGATGAATGGATAAAGAAGATGTGGCACATATATACAATGGAATATTACTCAGCCATAAAAAGAAACGAAATTGAGTTATTTGTAGTGAGGTGGATGGACCTAGAGTCTGTCATACAGAGTGAAGTCAGTCAGAAAGAGAAAAACAAATACTGTATGCTAACACATATATATGGAATCTAAAAAACAAACAAAAAAATGGTCAGGAAGAACCTAGGGGCAAGATGGGAATAAAGACGCAGACCTACTAGAGAATGGACTTGAGGATACGGGAAGGGGGAAGGGTAATCTGTGACAAAGTGAGAGAGTGGCATGGACATATATACACTACCAAATGTAAAACAGCTAGTGGGAAGCAGCCACATAGCACAGGGAGATCAGCTTGGCGTTTTGTGACCACATAGAGGGGTGGGATAGGGAGGGTGGGAGGGAGGGAGACGCAAGAGGGAAGAGATATGGGGTTATATGTATATGTATAACTGATTCACTTTGTTATAAAGCAGAAACTAACACACCATTGTAAAGCAATTATACTCCAATAAAGATGTTAAAAAAATATCAAGTTTGGCATGTGGTTAACCAAAAACAACTATTGACACAAAAGCTTGAAGAAGTATAATTGTGACAGTGTAAATGCTAAATCATTTATGTAAATTCAGTTAAAGCTGCATTTTAAATAAAGGTCAGTACAGTTCCTTTGGTTAGTAAATTAGTTTACTACTTGAGTTTTCAAAAAACCACTCATGTGAAAGAAGCCAGACACAACAGACCACATATTACATGATTCCATTTATAGGAAATGCCCAGGAAAGGCAAATCCATAGAGACGGAGTGTAGATGATTAGTTGCCTGGGGCTGGAGGGAGGGGGAATGAGGAGGGACTGCTAATGGGTACAGGGTTCCTTTTGGGGGTGATGAAAATGTTCTGAAATTAGATAATGGTGATGGTTGTACAACTTTGTGAAAACACTAAAACCACTGAATTGTAACAAAAAATAAACACACATAAGGTTAAAATAAACTCTTAAGTTGCAAATAGGGTATTTATATATGATTTGGGGATGATTATTTTCAAAGAGCCACTTTTAAAATTACTGACATACAGCCAAGTACAGTCTGTAATGCATAGATAATTAAGTTAAAACAACAGGGAAGGGCTTCCCTGGTGGCGCAGTGGTTGAGAGCCCGCCTGCCGATGCAGGGGACACAGGTTCGTGCGCCGGTCCGGGAAGATCCCACATACCGCGGAGCGGCTAGGCCTGTGAGCCATGGCCGCTGAGACTGCGCGTCCGGAGCCTGTGCTCCGCAACGGGAGAGGCCACAACAGTGAGGCCCGCGTACCGCAAAAACAAAGCAAAACAAAAACAACAGGGAAATCACCAAGCAACTCTTTAAATTCTATTCCTTATCAAATATTTGTAGGGTCTTCAAGCAAGTAAAACAGTGAACAAACAGAATTTTGTTTTTGATCTCCTTTTCCTTATTTATTTCTGGTGACAATGCTATTGAACATGAAAATGGAAAATGCTAAATAAAGGGAAAGTTTATAAGACAACTGGACAATTGTCTGTACGCTAGTTTGAGCACGTAGCCTAATACTTGATGGTATATCTGATGCCCACTCAAAGACACTACATGGGGAAGAAAAACTCAAAAATATTCCGGGAAGAAAAATGTTGTCTTTTCCAATTCTCCATTCACTCCACTCTGAAACTGTTTTGCCTACTGTAAACTACAATCACACCCTGTAAACTTGTTTTTAATCCTTTGTTTAAATGTACGTATGTATTGATAGGTTATATTCCTGGCTCTTCTGGTTTTCTTAAGCACATAACTTCAACAAATATTTGTTGGGGGCTTTCTATGTGCCAGAAACTGTCATAGGGGCTGGGGATAAGCTGTGAACCAAAAAAGCAAAAATCCCTGACCCCCATGGAGTGTACAATTTAGTTGGGGGGGAGGGGGGAAGCAGACAATAAACCATATAAATAAGCAAGGCATTGTATTTAAATGGTGAATAACCTCTATGGAAAAAAAAATCAGAAAGGGTGCTAGGAAACGTAATAAACAGCCAGGGAAACTTCACTGCCCAAGATGATATTTGACCTAGGGCTTGAGAAAGGTTGGGTAAGTTGTTGGGAATTTGGGGTAAGAGCATTCCACGCAGAAGCAACAGCTCACGCAAAGGTCCTGTGGCAGGCATGTGCCTGGCACAGTCAAGGACTAGCAAGGAGGCCAGTGTGACTGAGTGCAGGATGTAGCAAGGAGGGAAGTGGTAGTTGAGTTGGCAAAGTTAGGAAAAAGTCGAGGAAAGGTAGCAGAGGGGCCAGATAGGTAAGGCTCTAAAGACTTTGCCTTTCTCTTGGAGACAGGAACCAACAGAGAATTTTGAGTGGAAGGGTGACATGATTTGATGTGCATATTTCCCAGGATCACTCTGGCTGTTGTATTGGAAATACACCTAGGGGACAAGAGTGGAAGTCAGGCAACCACTTAGCAAGGTACTGTGGTCATCCAAGTGGGGGGTGATGCTGGCTGAGATGCGGGATGGTAGCAGAGAACATAATGTGGTCAGATTCTGGATATTTTTAACAGCTTTAATGAAGTATAACTTACATACAATAAAATTCACTCATTTTAAGTGCATAGTTCAATGATTGTTAGAGAGTTTGTGCAGCCATCACCACAATCCAATTGCAGAACATTTTCATCGCCCCGGTTGGATCCCTTGTGCCCACTGGCAGTCAATTCCCAGTCCCACTCCCAGCCCCCAGCCACTACTCATCTATTTTCTATCTCTATGGATTTGCCTATTCTGGACATTTCATATAAATGGACTCAGAGAAAGTGTGGTCTTTCGTGACTAGCTTCTTTCACTTAGGAAATGTTTTGAAAGTGCATGCTTGCTACAGCATGTATCAGTACTTCATTCCTTTGTATTACTGAACAGTATTTCTTTGAATGGATAGACCGTATTTTGTTTATCCATTCACCAGTTGATGGACATTTGGGTTGTTTCCACTTTTTTGACTATTACGAACTATACTGCTGTGAACATTTACATACAAGTCTTTGTGTGGATGTATGTTTTCATTTCTCTTGGATATATACCAAGGTGTGGAATTGCTGGGTTGTGTTGTAAATTTTTGTGTAACTTCTTAAGAAACTGCCGAGCTATTTTCCAAAGTGGCTGCACCATTTTACATTCCCACCAGCACTGTACAAGGGTTCCAATTTCTCCACATCCTCACCAACACTTGTTATTTTCTGACTTTTTTTTATTATAGCCATCCTAGTGGGTATGAAGTGGTATCTCGTGCTGGTTTTGATTTGCATTTCCCTGATGACTAATGATGTTGGGCATCTTTTCCTGTGCTTATTGGCCATTCCTGTATCTTATTTCATCTTCTTTGGTGAAGTGTCTATTCAAATCTTTTGCCCATTTTTAAGTTGGGCTTCTGTATATGTATTTGGAATACAGCCAATAGGATTTGTTGATTGCTTGGAAGTTCGATGTGAGAAAAAGAAAGGTATCAAGCATGCATGCCTCCAAGGTTTTTAGCTCAAGTTATGTAAGTATGGAGTTGCCATTAAGTAGACAAGCAGTATTGGAGAGAAGATCAGAAGGTTGATTTTAAACATGTTAAGGGTGAGATGCTTATTAGACATCCAAGTAGACTTTTCAAGTAGGCTGTTAGACTTATGGGCCTGGAATTCAGAGGAGAGATGCTAGCCTGAAGATAAGGAAGGGAAGTCATCAGCATAAATGCTACAGAAAGCCATGGAACTAGATAAGTCAACAAAGGAATGGGTATAGATATCCAAGGTGTCCAAAGACTAAATTCTGGACACTCCAAAATTAAGAGGTCAGGAAAATAACAAGGAAGCAGCAAATAATATTGAGATGGAGTGGCCAGTTAGAGGGAAAACCAGAGAAAGCACAACCTACTGCAAGCCACATGGAAAAAGGTGTTCTCAAGAAGGAACCCAGTGTGTCAACTGCTGCTGATAGGTTTCAGGGCTGAGAATTGTCGCTTGGATTTAGCAACGTGGAGAGTGGAGGTGGCTGGTAACCGAGACAAGTGGAAAGTCCAGTGCTGGCTAGGACCTCGGGCATTTCATCCAAAGATATAAGCAGGAAGGCAGAGTTCATAGGCCCAGTTCCTGAGGATGAGTCAGCATTTCACCAGCAGTAATATGCACTAGAATCACTGAGAGCTTTGTGAAGAGATAGACTTGGATTCAATAGGTCCGGGATGGGGCCCCCGTTTCTGTATTTGCTCCCAGGTGATGCTGACGCCGCTGATGCCAGGGCCACACTATGAGTAGCAAGGGTCTAGGGCTGATTTTATCTGCTGTTTCTTTTCTGAGTGCAGATCTAACCAGAGACATAAATGGCAACTGCTCTGGGTTGATTCTACATGATTTGCTATGTTCCAGGGGCTTGATGTCGTTGATAGTGTAGCTCGAACCTGTGGCTTGAGAAACAGGGAAGAAAAAGAAGGGGCAATGATTGTGGATGGAAGCTTTAGCCCTGTTTGTTGTGTGACTGAAAGAGGGAGGGGCTTCTACGCAGAAATGCAGAGGCCAGGGCCCAGCACACTGCCTGGATAGAGGCCACTGCCTGCTGGATGGCTGTCAGTATGAACTGGCAGGGCGCCTCCCAGAAGGCCTCTCTGAGGAAGCCTGCCAGTATTTCTTGATAATATGTATGCGTAATTGGGATACTATAGGTTTAGAAAGACTCACTGAGATAAATATCCAGCAGAGATCCTGTCTCCAATTCCCTCCCTCAGTCCATTTGATTTTTTTGTAATAGCTTTATTGAGATATAATTCACAGACCACAGAACTAAAATAGGGTATAATTAAAATATAATTAAAATAGGGTATAATTCAACGGTGTTTAGCATATTGGCAGAGTTGGGCAACCATCACCACATTCAATTTTTGAACATTTTCATCACCCCCCCGAAAGAAATCCCCAAGCCCTTGAGCCACCATCTCATGTAAAAATGATATCAAAATCCACTAAGATGTTTGGAAACTTTCTGCTCAGCCATTGTTGAGATTTCACAAAGCTGGGGGGTAAAAGTCCATCTGTTGCATGAAAAAACTCTGCAGAGATGGAAGTCCTCAGTCTGAGCAGACACTAAAGACCAGACCAGATGGCCTAGTAGACACAGAGACGCCAACATACAGTCCACTGAAACCTGGGAGTTCTTTCCCCTCAGACATGGGTGAAGGTCTACTTCAGTTGACTCAGGCCTTCCTGGGCACCCTTGGAAATGTCTGAATTTTTTGTTTCCACCCAGAAAGGTGAAATTTGCCTATTATGATCCCATTTTGATTATTTAAAAGCAACCGCTGGGAGCTCTCTCTGTTTATATACATTTTGAAACTGAATATATTCCAAAAATAAGAAGTTTTTGAATGGGCCAGGTTTTCATTTGCTTATTAATCAGATCTGTAACTTTTCCATGGCTGTTTTAGATTTTTTTAAATGTATGTCATCACATGAAAAAGACTAACAACTACTTAGAACCTACTCCTATTTGTACCTTGTTTATATTTTTAAAAGAAAGCAAGAATATATCCAAAAAATTTATTTTAATTCTATTTTTTTTCACTGTCCAGCATGGATGTCTGTGATAATTTAACAAAGGATGCAAAACAGCCTGCCTCTTTTGTCAAAATTGATTATCTGTATCATATAGTTTCCCTAGGTCATAAATAAAGAGAGTGAAAATGTAAAGGCCACTATATTTTATAGGGAATGGCATTTGAAACTGCATTTATATACTTACAGTCTTCAAATTCAAAAAAACATATGCATGTCACTTTAAAACTACATGTTTTCATATGTTTAAGTATTTTAAAAATCACTTACTTTTCAGAACATCAGATAAATCACATGGGTGCCACCAGAAGTTTCGGGAAGGTTCCCCTGTGCCAGGAGAGCTGGCAACCACTGCCAAGCATTCCTGGCTGATCTCTCCACAGCGGGAAGCGTGCATAGCACTGCGCTGAGTGTAGTCTGCAAACCACACACTCCTGTCATTGGAAAAACAAACCACAATTGAAAAACAGTTGTACCTTGCATGGAATTAACAGGAAGCCTGCATGTTTCTGGAAGCAAACTGATATGCAAAAATTAAATTAAAAAACCCCACCTGTTCATCATGAATAGTCCTGGCTTTCTCTCCATGTACCCTTGGGCAAGTAACTTAATGTCTCTCAGCCTCAGTTTTCTCATCTCTAAAGTGCTGGCTGGGTAGTTGTGAAGCTTAACTGAGATGCTGTATATAAAGTGCCAGGAATCTAGCAAGTCCAGTGATGGAACATTGTCGTCTCGGCTTTCTCTGCCTGGCTTACCTCATCTCAAGATTTACCCTTAGGGTCACAGCCTTTGTAAAGCCTTCCCTGATCCTCCTGGGTCCCCTGCACCTCTGCCTCTACAGTCTGTCTCTCTTATAGTTCTTGAACTGTAAAGTGATTGTGGCTATGTCACCTGCATTTTGGGGGCCTGAGGCCTGGAATGGCATCTAGCTCATCTCTTGGCCCCCAGCACTTGGCAGAGTGTAAAGCAACGTGCAATCATTATGGCATAGCATTTCTGGTAATGCTTAGTAACGTCTATGGAAACCTAATTTTAAAAAATAATATAAATGGGATTATATGAAGTTGTCATCAGTTCTCCCTTCAGACTGTAGGCTCTTCTGAGAGCAAGAAGGCACCTTTTATTTATTTATTTAAATTTACTTATTTAATTTATATTTATTTTTGGCTGCGTTGGGTCTTCGCTGCTGCACGCGGGCTTTCTCTAGTTGCGGCCAGTGGGGGCTACTCTTCGTTGCAGTGCATCGGCTTCTCATTGCGGTGGCTTCTCTTCTTGCGGAGCACGGGCTCTAGGCGCACGGGCTTCAGTAGTTGTGGCACGCAGGCTCAGTAGTTGTGGCTCACGGGCTCTAGAGCGCAGGTTCAGTAGTTGTGGTGCACGGGCTTAGTTGCTCCGCAGCATGTGGGATCTTCCCAAACCAGGGCTCGAACCCGTGTCCCCTGCACTGGCAGGCGGATTCTTAGCCACTGCGCCACCAGGCAAGCCCCAAGAAGGCACCTTTTATGATCTACGTATTTACAGTAAATACCTCTGAGGGATGTAAGAATATTTTAGTAAAATACTTTGCATTTACTCGGAAGCTATAAATAATAAAGCAAATCTGACCTAAAAGATGAAGGCCCAACCCTTGCAAAGGCAATGGAGCCCTGCCAGCTGCAGGCTTCCTGACTGGTGTTTAGAAATGGTAATAGGGAATGAAACGAACCTCTCATCACAGGAAGTGCTCAGAGAAGAGACAGAGCTGCAACTGTATCCAATTTGTAGTCTAAAAAAAAGTAACATGGACAAAAGGAGAGTGATGTGTGAAATCCCATGAAGAGAGCCCTTCTACATTCAGGTATAACAATTGATGTTTATGCCCTGTGCAGGTATCACCCATAACCATGGCAACCAGGATCCAGGCTATACTGTGCTGAATTTCTGTGCTGTTTGTTATTTTTTATTATAGGCCATGGGTTGGGAATTCAGGGTTGGTTGTGTTTTATGAAACAACCATTTGCAAAACTGCCAATGTAGGGAAGGAAAAAAATCTTTTTTCTCCGAACCGTCTAGGTTCTTGGTTGGGGCTCTGTAACAAAAGACAGATTAACAAGAAGAAAGCACACTTGGCTGGGAAAACTGGACAGCTACATGTAAATGAATGAAATTAGAACATTCCCTAACACCGTACACAAAAATAAACTCAAAATGGACTAAAGACCTAAATGTAACGCTGGACACTCTTCGACATAAACCACAGCAAGATCTTTCTCAATCCACCTCCTAGAGTAATGAAAACAAAAACAAAAATAAGCAAATGGGACCTAATGAAACTTAAAAGCTTTTGCACAGCAAAGGAAACCATAAACAAAATGAAAAGACAACCCTTAGAATGGGAGAAAATATTTGCAAATGAAGCAACCGACAAGGGATTAATCTCCAAGATATACAAACAGCTCATGCAGCTCAATATAAAAAAAAAAAAATCAAAAAATGGGCGGAAGATCTAAATAGACATTTCTCCAAAGAAGACATACAGATGGCCAAAACGCACATGAAAAGATGCTCAACATCACTAATTATCAGAGAAATGCAAATCAAAACTACTATGAGGTATCACCTCACACTGGTCAGAATGGCCATCATCAAAAAATCTACAAACAATAAATGCTGGAGAGGGTGTAGAGCAAAGGGAACCCTCTTGCACTGTTGGTGGGAGTGTAAATTGGTGCAGCCACTATGGACAACAGTATGGAGCTTCCTTAAAAAACTAAAAATAGAGTTGCCCTATGATCCTGCAATCCCACTCCTAGGTATATATCCAGAGAAAACCATAATTCAAAAAGATACACGCACCCCAATGTTCATTGCAGCACTATTTACAATAGCCAGGACACGGAAGCAACCTAAATGTCCATCAACAGAGGAATGGATGAAGAAGATATGGTACATATATACAGTGGAATATCACTCAGCCATAAAAAAGAACGAAATAATGTCATTTGCAGCAACATGGATGGACCTAGAGATTGTCATCCTGAGTGAAGTAAGTCAGACAGAGAAAGATAAATATCATATGATATCGCTTATAGGTGGAAACTAAAAAAACGGGTATAGGGACTTCCCTGGTGGTCCAGCAGTTAAGACTCCACGCTCCCAATGCAGGGCGCCTGGATTCGATCCCTGGTCAGGGAACTAGATCCTGCATGCCGCAACTAAGAGCCTGCATGCTGTAACTAAAGATCCACATGCCACGACGAAGATCCTGCACCCAGCAACGAAGATCCCACGTGCCGCACCTAAGTCCCAGTGCAGCCAAATATATTTATTTAATTAATTAAATTAATTAATTTTTTTAAAAAAGGTACAGGGCTTCCCTGGTGGTGCAGTGGTTGAGGGTCCGCCTGCCGATGTGGGGGACGCGGGTTTGTGCCCCGGTCCGGGAAGATCCCACATGCCGTGGAGCGGCTGGGCCTGTGGGCCATGGCCGCTGAGCCTGCGTGTCCGGAGCCTATGCTCCGCAGCGGGAGAGGCCACAACAGTGAGAGGCCCACGTACCGCAAAAAAAATAAAAATAAAAATAAAAAAGGTACAAATGAACTTATCTACAAAACGGAAATAGAGTTACAGATGTAGAAAACAAACTTCCAGTTACCAGGGGGTTGGCAGGGGGAGGGATAAATTGGGATTGACACATACACACTACTATATATAAAATAGATAACTGATAAGGACCTACTGTATAGCACAGGAACTCTACTCAATACTCTGTAATGGCCTATGTGGGAAAAGAATCTAAAAAAGAGTAGATATATGTATATGTATAACTGATTCACTTTGCTGTACACCTGAAACTAACACAACACTGTAAATCAAATATACTCCAATAAAAATTTTTTTAAAAAAGAAGAAAGCACACATTTATGTAATGTAAATTTTATCTGACCTGGGAGCCTTTATAAGGAAATGAACCCCCAAAGAAACAGCTACACCTGGGTGTTTCTATACTAGGTTTGATGAAGAGTGGAAAGTTGTGGGAAAATGTGAAGGGACAAAGAGTATGAGCTAAGGGTGGTCAACTGGGGGAAACCCAGAAAGACCCGTTCACTGCGATTCCCTCCAGCATCCCTCCATCTGCAGAGATAAGGATGCTCCTTTCCTCGGTATGGAGAGGGCACCTCTCACTTGAGGGTCTTATGACCTCCCTCAGGGGAAGGTCAGAGAGGACTTCCTGCACCTATAGTTTCTCAAATTCCTTCAGCTTAAAATATTCACTATGCCAAAGTGCCAGATTTGGGGGTAGTGTGTCCTCAACCCCATCACCAAGGACTTTCTCAACTATACGGATGCAGGGAGACCAGTCTTTGTGTACTCTTGTTTGAAACCAGTTAAATGACATTTGGACCATTGCTACAGCCACCTAACTGGTGTCCCTGCATCTGTCCTTGCTTCCCTCCTCATCTAACTTAACACAACAGCCAGAAGGATGCTTCTTAAAGGTCATTCAAGTCTTATCACTACCAACCCCTTGGCTTCCATGGCTTCCTATCAGGCTTGGAAAAATCCCAAAGTCCTTATCATGACCGACAAGGGCCCTCACGAACCCGATGGCTCTTGGACTTCACCTCTCATCCTTCTTCCCCTTGCCACTGTGCTTCAGCTCTGGTGGACTCTTGCTGTGCTGCCTCTGTGTCAGGCACCCTCCCATCCTGGGGTCTATGTACTTGCTGTTCTTGTAAAAATGATTTTAAATGAAATGAAAGATCCTTTACCTCATGAGCACTTAAAAAACAACAACAACAACAAAAACGCTTTCTTTTTAGGAGATAAGCATAGGATATAAAAGAATTATTATCTATACTTAGAAAATGTAGTGCTCTCTCATTGACTAAAAGTAAAAAAAAAACAAATCAGATTACTGTTTTCCTATCTATAGTTGCAGAAGTCACTGACAAAGTTGATACGAAATGAGGAAGACTACCCAGATTTTTATAGCTTGGAGAGTAAAGGAATTTCCATTTCAAGTGCTTTTATTTGTGTGCAAATTTAGTTTGCAAAAGTCCAGTACAAATAAAAACTACCAAAAAACCCCACCCCACAAAACACACCCAAAGACCCTAAAGCAAAAAACAAACACTGACATGAACCAATCACACATGGTATTCATGTGCTGTGCTCTTTTATAACCACTGAATAGTTTCTAAGATCATTCCAAGTCACATGAAACCACACTTTGTGAAACTTGAAGTTTTAGGTGACTTTGCAAGTTTTTCTTTAAAAGACCGTTACATCATAATAGGCAGCCCTGGGAAGCCACAGATACAAAGGTATCAAAATAGAATTGATAATTAATGGCCTCAAGCCCATTTCTTCAAAACCATTTGAAAACACAAACGTATGTTTAAACACTGTTTACAAAGGCCTCGAAGAAGTAATTTCCTCTTCGTTTATCAGAGAAACGTTGGTAGATTCAAAGGCTGAGGCAATGGACTTCCTCTGAGAGGTTAATGCCAGTTTTTACAAAAGCAGAATTGGAAATTCAGACCTAAAGGGGTTCAGAGTGTGCCACCCCCAAAATATAATGGCATAAGGATCATTCGGAGCTGAAAGCAAATGAGAAAAATCAAACACAGGGTGAGCTCTCTGCCCTCCCGCTACCTGCCTGAAAACAGAACACAAATTCCCCTTGTGAATTCCCTACCAGGAAGGAGGTAACAACGTCTTCACTGGAGGCAAGATGGCACTGGAAAGAGTCTACACAAACAAACCTTACTAAATGACCATTATCTTCCATTAGTTCCCCCCACCCCGCCACACACACACACACACACACACACACACACACACACACACACACACACACGCTCATTTACCTTCCCAGAGTTTGCTGCCACTAAAAGCCTAAAGCCCTTTTCCTTTGTCTTGTTACTTCTCTACAAACATACTATTTTTTCTTAAAATTCTATATAAGCCCAAGTTGTAACCATCCCTTTGAGTTACGCATTACCAAATTTCTCCTGCGGGTATGCGTGCTGCACATATAAACTACTTTTCTCTTGTTAATCTGTCTTTTGTCAGTCTAGTTTTCGTGGTCCCAGCTACAGGATTTTTTCCCCTCCCCTACAGACCTAACCCCTGATAACATGAAGACTCCCTAACGTCAGGAACCTAATGTCATAGTTTATAAACCCTGGAGAACTTGTGTGACGGAAAAAAATACATGACTCCTTCGACTGAGCAAGAAGACTGGAAATAAAATTCTAACTGTGGGATTAGTCGCAGGGTAATTTTCAGGGTTCACGGGACACCTGTAAAGTGAGAAGAGAAAAGAGAGGGGAAAATAACAAAGCTCTTGTTCCCCAATGTTAGAGCTTGAAGACACTATTCATTTAGTTCCACATCTCCAGGACTGTATTTCTCAGAAGTCAATACTGAAGCGGTCTCGGACAGGGAATTGGAAGGAAGAAAATCCGGCAGCAGTTCAAGTTTGACTATTTATGGTGTGTCACTGGGGCGAGTCATGGCGCCTCTGTGGATGTTTCCTCAACTGTGAAGTGTATAGAATAACTTTCTTTTCTTAAAGGTGACAAAAGGATCAAGTGAGAGCCTATGGATGAGTAGTTCTCAACTCTGACTGCATCTTAAAATAACTTGAGGAATTAAAACCAAAATGTTGATGCCTGGGCTGCATCCCATAGATCCAGATGTAATTGTCCCAGGGTGGGTCCTCAGCACTGTGGGTTTTCAAAGCTCCCCAGATCCTGCTAATATGCAGCCAGTGCTGGGAACTACAGGCCTATTGCAGAAGCAGCACTTCTCCAATGACCTCGAACAGGATCACCTGGGGATCCTGCCAAAATGCAGATGCAGATTCAGAAGCATGGGACCGGAGAGTCTGCATTTCTCACGGGCACCTAGGTTATGTCTGAGTACAGCAAAGTACTAAGTAGCCACTAAGCATGATGCAAACAGGCGTCCACTCTCTCTCCCCAAACTATCAACTTTTAGTGACAGTGGTGTGAGCTTCAGCAAACAACCTTCTTTCCTTCTTCGTAGGATAGTTTTGCAAATAGTATGTATAACTCACTACTATATATAAAATAGATAAACAACAAGGACCTACTGTATAGCGCTGGAAACTATACTATCTTGTAAAAACCTATAATGGAAAAGAATCTGAAAAAGAATATACATATGTTTCCATTATAAGTTATTTTATATATATATACAAATTAACTATACCTCAATTTAAAAAAAAGAATAGCGTGTACAAGATTTTAAAAACAAGCATAAAAGGGTGGTATGAATAAAAGGGATCACTCCAGTTATCTGTTAAGAGAACATTTATTACAATTACAAGCACTCCCACTTGCTATGGTACCACTGCTCCCCACATTCATTGCAGATTACGTAGGTCATCATTTCTTCATCTGGGTTGGAATTCTGCACCCAACTTGGAAGGAAGAGTGTCCCTCTGGCGATGACGGTGACCTGGCAATTGAATTTCTCGCAGCGTTGGCACTTTATTTTCTTGGTCGGCGTGCCCTCCACCACTTGGGGCAGGTAATGTTCCCGTATGCCAGATTCCGTGTAGGAGGCTCTCAACTGCTTCAGTTCGTGGCTAGCCATTTCCATGGCGGTCATTTCGGCAAATTCCCTTGGAGACATGGCCCCAGAGAGCAAGTTTTGCTGTAAGTGAGACGTGTGGGGGGTTTTCAGATTGGCGACTTTGCTTCGGATGCAAGTTTTATATTTTTTGAGGTTCTTGGAGTGAAGGGTAAAAATGTGCTCTTCGATTTCTCGTGCAAACTTGTACCACAGATCGGCTCTGGGCTGCTCTGTGTAAGGACCAGCTAGAGCTTCATACAGCAGCTCTGTGCATTTGGCTCTCACGGGCGCTGCAGGATCTGGCTGCCCACTCGCTCTCTCGTCGGGGGATTGAGGGTCACCGGCCCTGAGATGCGCTGCCTTAGGCTCCGCTCCACCAGGGCTATTTTCTGGCACGATCCTTTCAACAGCTCCTGCAACATCTTGGGATGAGTGCAGAGAATGACAGCGGGAGCTGCCCGGTATCTCATCCTGATTTGGGTCAGGAGAAAGTCCTTGATTTTCTTCTTTATTTCCACCTGGAGGAAATGGTTTAGGGCTGCCCCGTGGCTTGCAGTGAGTATCCTTATACAGAGCTTTCCATTGTGACAGCAAACGCTTGGCTTTCTTTTTCAAAGCCGCCGTGGGGCAGTTTTTGAGGACTCTGTACACAGCCCTGACCACATCCGTCTCCTGGAGATGCTCCGGAGTCACACGCAGAGTTTCTAGCTCAGTAAGGTGGTTGCCGAGATCCTCAAAATTCCTTTTAGACATCAGTTGCTCAATAAGGGAAGCTCTGGCAGCTATCTGCTTCTTGTCAGACATCTTGTTACGGCTGCAAAGAAAAAAGAGGTTTCCGTTTTCTCAAGCTTGCGTTTGCCAGGCGCAGCTTCCTGATAGGAGCACAGCGCTCTCTGCCAGTTACCTATGCAGAGAAAGAGTCTGTAATAAAAATGGGTGCAATGTATTAGAAAATGCAATCTGCAATGTAGTATGGTTTAGCCTCAAAAGTTTGATTCTCAGTAGTTAAAAATATATATATATATATATATCCCTGTAAACAGCTTTTGCGTTAACAATTGCTTGATAGAAGCATGCTGAAAGATCTGCTGTAACTTTCCCATCCCTAATTTTTTTTTTTTTTTTTTTTTTTTTTGGTACGCGGCCCGCTTACTGCCTTGGTCTCTCCCGTTGTGGAGCACAGGCTCCGGATGCGCAGGCTCAGCGGCCATGGCTCACGGGCCCAGCCACTCCGCGGCATGTGGGATCTTCCCGGACCGGGGCATGAACCCGTGTCCCCTGCATCGGCAGGCGGACTCTCAACCACTGCACCGCCAGGGAAGCCCCCCATCCCTAATTTTACAAATGAATGATCTTTCCAAATCAAGATTAGTCAACTCCTTTTTGTGGAATTTGGTGGTTATGCTGGGGATGAAAACATGCCAGTGTCAGCGTCAATGGGGGAAGGCTCAGGAGGCCGGACTATTTTCCCTCGTGTTCAGCTATTTCACCGAAGTCCTTGCTGATTTTACAGTCTTGAAGTAGTACTTTTCTGAATATAAAAGCATGAGAAACAGCGCCAAAAGTGGATGCTGTTTAGAAGTCCCAAGGAATCTAAAGAAATGATGAAGCGGCACAGGTTGGGAGGCAGCTGGATCCAGGTCAGATGGGCCCCAAAGTCAACAGGCCACACTGTGCTGACATCTGACTCTTCTGAACAACGGGGGGATTTATGACTTTGGACTAACAGGTCCCTAGGCCAGAGTTTGGGCCCATTAACTTTTCTCTTCTTTTTAACTTTTAGGTGTAAAAAGTTGCTTAATGGTTATGTCTGTGTGAATCTCATCCTGGGGAGGCGAATGTTCACTTTATCTAACCAGTCTCTTCTTCCATCCACATAATGCACATAACCTTGCCTACCAAATACCCTTGGATCTATATCTGCCCATTTGGTCTAACCGTGAACATAAGCATCTTGATGGCAGGGATACTGTCTTTTCAACACTCCACGGACTCTCATTTTATAGCACGTGATATTAAATAAACTATCACCGATCACACGCAGGCTAACAACGCTGAAGCGATTACAGGGAGAGTTAATGCAGTCTTCCTAGACACCATCTGACAAGGGCTGTAAAACGTAAGGTCCTTGCAGTCAGCAATTCTACTTTTATAAATTTACTTTAAGGAAATAAGAGATGTGGAAGCTGTTTTTGTAAGAATTTCCTGCAAACTTAGAAGAAACTATGAGGTCCCAAATGGTTAGACTTGCATATGAATGTTCACAGCAGCATTCTTTGTAACAGACAAAAAGTGGAAACAACCCAAATGTCTATCAACTGAGGAATGGATAAACAAAACATAGTATATCCATACAATGGGATGTTACTTGTCAATAAAAGGAAACTCTGATACAGACTACACATGGATGAGCCTTCAAAGCTCTGTTAAATCAAAGACACAGAAGACCACGTATTGTACGATTTCATTTACATGAAATGTCTGGAATAGGCAAATCTGTAGAGACAGAAAGTAAATTAGTGGTAGACCAGGGCTGGGATGGAAGGAAGGGGGAGGGAACCAGTGGGGTGGAATGAAGAGTGAGTGGCAAAAAAAAAAAGTTATGAAGAACCTAGGGGTAAGACGGGAATAAAGATGCAGATCTACTAGAGAATGGACTTGAGGATATGGGGAGGGGGAAGGGTAAGCTGTGACAAAGTGAGAGAGTGGCATGGACATACATACACTACCAAACGTAAAATAGATAGCTAGTGGGAAGCAGCCACATAGCACAGGGAGATCAGCTTGGTGCTTTGTGACCACCTAGAGGGGTGGGATAGGGAGGGTGGGAGGGAGGGAGACGCAAGAGGGAAGAGATATGGGAATATATGTGTATGTATAACTGATTCACTTTGTTATAAAGCAGAAACTAGCACACCATTGTAAAGCAATTATAATCTACTAAAGATGTTAAAAAAAAAGTGAGTGGCTACTAATGGGTGCAGAGTTTTTCTTGGGGGAGGTGCAAAATCTTCTCTCAAGTTGACTGTGGTGATGGGTGCACAGTTTTGAATAAGCTAAAAACCAGTGAATCGTACACTTTAAGTAGGTGAACTGTACAGTACATAAACTATATCTGAACAAAGCTGTTATTTAAAAACAGCATCTAGGGACTTCCCTGGTGGTCCATCAGTTGGGACTCCACGCTTCCACTGCAGGGACCACGGGTTCCATTGCTGGTCGGGGAACTAGGATCCCACATGTTGCACGGTAAAAAAAAAAAAAAAAAGTTTTAATAATAAAAATTAAGAAACAGCATCTAGGGAATTCCTTGGCGATCCAGTGATTAGGACTCCATGTTCTCACTGCTGAGGGCCCAGGTTCAATCCCTGGTCAGGGAACTGAGATCCCACAAGCCATGTGAGGCAGCCAAAAAAAAAAAAAAAGTTTTTTTAATTAAAAATAAATAAAAAGAAACACAACATCTAGAGTCTGATCCAAATTTTATTTAAAAATCACATGTGATGAGAAAAGGCCAAAAATAGATACAAAAAATTTCAGACAGAGGCATTTTCTGAATGGCAAGATTTTACGTGATTTTCGTTTGTTCTTTTACTCTTTCCTGAATTTCCTCTAATGTGTATGTATTGTTTTCCTACTCAGAAAAGTGATTAGTCTAGTTCAATTTCATGATAAACCCTATACATTTAAGATATGTGGCCACTGGAAAACGGCATGGTAAATGGCTCATTCCACTTCACCGCCCTCAGAGATCAGGGCACCACAAAGCAGCCGCCTCACCCCACCCGTGGCTCTGCATTCAGGTCAGCCCTCACGATTTCCTCACAAGTCCACTGCTGCATCGAAACCAGTTCCATCTTCCCTCAAGCTCTACCCCAAATGTGAACAGTTAAGTGCCCAGGACTACAACTCTGAGGTTCCTACTGGTTTTCCCCACTGCACAGCTCAGATGACCAAGATTCTGGGTCTTGCATTTTTACCGCCTGGGCAGTCTTTTTTTTCTCTATTTCTTTTTTAAAGTCAGTTAGCAATAACTCAATGGGCCACTGATTCTGGATCTTAAGTGGCATTTTCTAATTATCGAGAATTGGTACTTCAAGATCATTGTTTTTCCTTTTTGAATTCCACTTTCTTTTTTTGAATGATCAGAATGAAGATGTATTGATTTACTTATTTTTTTTATAAATAAAGTTTTATAGCCCTGCCCGTTTACTTACGTAGTTTTTAAAAAACTTTTATTGAAGTATAGTTGATTTACAATGTTGTGTTAATTTCTGCTGTACAGCAAAGTGATTCGGCTATACATATATATTCTTTTTCATATTCTTTTCCATTATGGTTTATCATGGGATACTGAATATCGTTCCCTGTGCTCTACTGTAGGACCCTGTTGTTTATCCATTCTATATATGATAGTTTGCATCTGCTAACCCCAAACTCCCAATTCATCCCTCCCCGATCGCCCCTCCCCCTTGGCAACCATGAGTCTGTTCTCTATGTGAGTCTGTTTCTGTTTTGTAGATATGTTCATTTGTGTCATATTTTAGATCCCACATATAAGTGACATCATATGGTGTTTGTCTTTGTCTGACTTACTTCACTTAGTATGATAATCTCTAGGTCCATCCATGGTGCTGCAAATGGCATTATTTCATTGAATTCCACTTTTAAAGACTGAAAACAGTAAAAGAGATCTTTCTAAGAATCAAAGACTCAGTAAACAAAGAACAGGCAAGACAGCACAGAAAAATTAAAAACACACATCCTCGATTGCTGAATACTGCTCTCAGCATTGTCTGCCTGAGATCTTGGGATCTGGAGGAAGTCAAGCAGGGGCGTCACAATGATAAGGTCTCAAGCAGCTCAATAAACTTGAGCCCTCCCCCCAGCTGTGGGAAAGTTTCCTAACAAGTATTCAACCTACCCGCGTCTATACTCATTCTATATGCATCACTACCAAAGAAAGAAAGCAAGATTGAAGTTGGCTGGATGTCAGCAAGGTGGTTAATAAGAGACCAGTCTAGAGTGCCCACAATGAGGTTAGGCAATATTTAACTCAGGTCGAATTTCTCAATGAAGGGTCAGAGCTTCAAGGAGATTCTGAAGGGGAATTTAATTGTGGCTTCAGGGCTTCAGGGCGATGGGAGCACTGTTTGTCTTAATAGTAAAACTTTTTCTTTACTCATGGAAATCTACAGAAGTTAATGGATTCATATATTAGCACTCTGCTCTGCATTTCATATGTCCTTTTTTTAAAAAAATAAATTTACTTATTTATTTTTGACCATGTTGGGTCTTCGTTGCTGCGCGCGGGCTTTCTCTAGTTGCGGCGAGCAGGGGCTACACTTCGTTGTGGTGTGCAGGCTTCTCGTTGCGGTGGCTTCTCTTGTTGTGGAGCACATGCTCTAGGCACACGGGCTACAGTAGTTGTGGCTCGCGGGCTCTAGAGCACAGGCTGAGTAGTTGTGGTGCACGGGCTTAGTTACTCAGCAGCCTGTGGGATCTTCCCGAACCAGGGCTCAAACCCATGTCCCTTGCATTGGCAGGCGGATTCTTAACCACTGCACCACCAGGGAAGCCCCTTCATATGTCCTTTTATTTACTGTTCCTCCATATTTTTTTGTTTTGAATTGTGGTAAAATACACATACCATATAATTTACCATCTTAACCATTTTTACAAGGACAGTTCATTAAGTACATTCACACTGTTGTGCAACCAACTTTCAGAACACTAGTTGTCTTGCAAAACAAACTTTGCACCCATTAAACAACAACTCTCCATTTCTTTCTCCCCTGCAGCCCCCGGCAACCACCATTCTACTGTCTGTCTCTATGAATCTGACCACTTTAGATGCCTTATATAAGTGGAATCATACAGTATTTGCCTTCTTGTGTTGGGCTTATTTCACACAGCATAATGTCCTGAAGGGTCATCCATGTCGGAGCATGTGTCAGAATTTCCTTCCTTTTCAAGGCTGAATAATATTCCATTGTATGGACAGAGCATATTTTGTTTATCCATCCATCCACTGATGGACACTTAGACTGCTTCTACCTTTTGTGAATAATGTTGCTATGAACATGAATGTACAAATATCTCTTTGAGACCCTACTTTTAATTCTTTTGGGTATATACCCAAAAGTGGGATTTGCTGGATCAATATGGTCATTCTATTTTTAATTTTTTGAGGAACCACCATACTGTTTCCCATTCTCCTCCATATTTTTAACAGCATTTAAATGCTGTCCAACTTTCTATTCTCCCTGTGGGACAGTCACGTAAATATAAAGCAATTTATTGCCCTAGGAGGCTATAGTGTGGAAGCACCTGGGATATAAAATTTTGAGAACTGCCACAAAAAGACAAAGTAGGCTGTGTGTCCAGTTTAGAGTTCTACACAGTTCATTCAATAAATATCTATTATGTATCTCATACACGATAAATGCTGAGCCTAATGAGCTACTCTCTGCCTTGAAGGAGCTGACAGCCCAGCGGAAGGAACACAGACAAGAAGCTGGCCAATTACAAGGACAGACACCGCTGCTAAGGGACACATGTAGGAGGAATACAGGAAGCAAACCTGGGCTTCCCATCATCTGGCCGGCTCCAATTACTTCTTCGTTGCTTTCACTCTGATTCACGACATTTTGTTAGAGGAATCATCCTCCAGTACAGATCTCAGCAAGAGATTCCCCCATTTGCCTGCTTAAAGCCCTTCAGAGGTTCCCCTCTGCTCTCAGGATGGAGCCCACGGTCCCTGGCCAGGTGATGAAAAGCCCCCTTCCAGCTTCCAGTGTGATCGCGCTGCATCGCTGACAGACACTGCCTACCTCCCAGCTCGATGCCTTTGCCCCATTAGCTCCCTGAGCCTGCCTGCCTGTCTCTCACCAGGAGTGGGTCTCACTCCTGACTGCCAATCTGAATCATCTGGAGAAATTAAACAGCAAAAGCAAAAGCAATGCCAGGGCCTCACCCCAGACAGAATGAATTAGAATCTCTGAGGGCAGGCCTGGGTATTTTGCAGCTCTCCAGGTGACTGTGATCTAAACCAGAGCTGCCACCACTGCCCTGTACACACAGGCACAACCCCCCTCCCGCAGCAAGACCAACCCAGCTCTGCTGCCATCAGCTGGAAGGCAGCTCCCATCCTGCCCCCACACTGAACGCGCACAACCTCTCTGACTTTGCATTTTGCTAGAGGAGCCTCATTAAATTAGGAAATGTTAAAAACGCTTGCTGTGCACAACTCACCTGAGAACCTTCTCTACAAACCACAACTGGTGACTGCAATGTTTTAAGTGTCACGATGCACCCAGAGTCCCGAACAGTCATTCCCGCACTTACCTTCTAACAGCAGAAGACAGTGCACATCGAGCAACTCTGTGTGCCGTATACACTCATGTCATCTCCATCCTCACAAAACCCCCGACACAGGTATAGCACTTAGCTCCATCTTACGATGATGAAACCTATTAAGAACATCAAATATTTGCACACTGGTTTTTTTTTCATGGTGCATATCACACGAAAAATTTTTTTTTATTGTGTGCCTTCCCTACAAGACCACAGAAGAACGACGTCTGTTTCATTCACCGCTACACACCTGGCAAACACCTGGTCAGGGCTTACTATTACTCAACAAATACTTTCTCCTCTCTGCTTGCGAGCATCATCCTTTTCACCACGGACAAGCTTGCTTGTACCCACTTGCGTCTAACTAAGCCCAGTGCCCCTCAGCTTCTTCCACGGGAGCCCAACCTCATCTCAATTCTAGTTCAGAAAATCATTTTAAAATATTCTAGTTCAAAAAAAGAAAACAGAAGCATGGTGCCTCCTGTGGGCTAATCAGGTGGGCTGCAGGAGTCAGGCCATTTGGGGATAAGGAGGGTCTAGAAGGTACAGTTGCCAGAAGTAGGGGGTGTCAAGTATATGTGGGGGGGAGGGGAATCCAACATCCCAGAATTAATATGAGAATTAAACGAGAGAGTCCTTATAAAGTCCTTAGAACTATGGCCCACACTAAGCCTAACTGACAATTACACAGGACTACAATGAAAAGGTTTCCTTGTATCTACCATACCGGGCATTGTTCTAGAGCAGGGTGTCGGCAAACTTTTTCTATAAAAGGCCAGATAGTAAATACTTTGGCCTTTGCAGGCCATGCAGCCTCTGTATGGACTACTCAACTCTGCTGTTTTTGTAGCAGGAACAGCAGCCACAGACAATACAGAAATGAATGGATATGGCTTCGCTCCCATAGATCTCTTTTGCAAAGACAGGAAGGCTGGATTTGGCTGCAGGCCATAGTCTGCTGACCCCTTTCTAGGGCAGTGCTGTCCAATAGCAATATAATGCAAGCCAAAGGAATAATGTAAAATTTCTAGTGGCCACGTAAAAAACATAAACAGGTGAAATTAATAATACATTTTATTTAACCCAGTGTATCCCAAATATTGCTGTTTCAACACGTTGATGGATATAAAAAAACTGGGATAGTTTACATTGTCTTCTTCATACTAATTCTCCAAAATTCGCTGTTTTACACTTAAGGCACATCTCAATTCGGACTAGGCACGTTTCAGGTACTCAACAGCCTTATGTAGCTAGCGGCTACCATATTGGACAACACAGTTCTAGAGCATATGCTAGTACAGATAATGCTGAGATACACACCTATACCCCTAGCTTCCTGATACATATTAAAAACAGTTTATACAGTGCCAACAACAGTAGGCCCTGAATATCTGTTGACTGAATGCATACAAAACCTTGTAAATATTAACTGACATAACGGATACATGGACAAAGTGCACACATCCGCCCTAAACCTGATGAAAGATCAAAGAGAAATTTCCAAAAGCTGGTAACAAATCAGCAATAACCTAGATCTGTTTAGATCTTTAGATCTAAGATCTAAAGAGAAAATTTTAATTTCTAGCCGTAACCCACATACATCTCTCCGGCTACACAGGGAGCCCCTTCCTCTGTGGAGAGGAATGATGCCAAATGTTGGTAGGGGCGTCGCAGTTTCTGAAGTCACGCAGTACTGCTCTAGGGCCCTTTCGCCTTACAACGAGCCCTAGCAAAGGTGCAGCGAGGGGAAGGGACCTGCACAAGGGCCCACTCTGGCCCGGGTTCGGATACCAGTGGGTGGGGTGGAGCGACAAGCAAAGCCTGCTGCAAGCCGTCCAAGGGTGACAGCCTGGCACCCAGCACACAGGCAGCGGCGGCCCCGAAGGAGCGGCCCACCCCGGAGATCTCGGCTGGAGGAGAGGTGAGGGCGAGGGCACGTTCCGGTCTACCGGCCCTGGGCACACCGAGAACCTCCCCAAGCAGGGGTGGGCTTCCACTGGGAACAAGGACTCGCCTGACTGCAGTGACAGACACGCCGGCGAACACAGAGAATATCTCACCGAGAAGCACAGGCGAAGCCCGGGAAGCCTCGGCGTCCAGATAGAACTTCCAGTCCCAGGGCGGGACCACGAAAGCTCAACCAATCCAAGCCCGCAAGCTGGAGAACACTGCCCGGGACCCAGCGCATGCGTGCTAGGGAAATGGCGCCTGCGCAGAGCGATCGGCGGCCCAGTGGGCCGGGCCGGGGGCCGGGCCGGGGGCCGGGCCCGGGGCCAGCCCCCAACCCACCCCCCCAACCCCCCCCACCCCATCCCACCACCCCCCACCACCCCATCCCCGCCACACACCCCCATCCCCGCAGCTCCCAGTCTGGGGTCCTGTGGTCTGGGGCCGACGGTCCGCACCGGGCCCTGAATTGAAAGAAGCTAGCCCTACTATTGCTTTTGAGCATCGAAGTGTGTTGAACTACTCTGCCACCTACCCTTTCTGCTTCCAGTCAAGACAGCGCTCAACTAAATGTTGACAAAACTTTGGACAAAACTGTGAATTATCTATTTACTTAACGCAGTAATTAATTCAACAAGTACCTACTGCACCTTTGGCATGCATCAGCTGATATGAAAGTAGAAAACATTCATTAAGTAGCCTTGTGCATCCTGCACTTCCCACCTGTACACATTCTTTACCGGCAAGGGTCCAATAAAGACAAAGTGTTGGTAGAACTAGAGAAAGTGGCAGCCTTCTTTGCTGACCCCATACTGGAGGGTAACTTGGGGGAAGGTTAAAGGAAGCAGGGTTTTGCTCTGGATTGGATGCTGTCAGGAAGCAGGGTGATTCTATGACTGAGCAATGTAATAAACCTTACCTAGAAGGAGGGAAGACAGGACCAAGACTAAAGCTGTAATTAGTAAAGCAGCAGCAGCGACTCCATTTTAAAAACTGTTGAAACATTGCAAGTTTATCCTGGATGTAACCTCAGAGACTAGTTTCAAAAGGCTATTGCTACAAAATTGCTTCTATCACAAGACCAAAGTGAGACACCTATTAATCTACTTTATTGAACAGGCCGGGTTCTGTAGGGTGTAAGAAAGAAGAAACTTTTAATTTTTTCTCACCATTGCCTTGAAACAAGCTCTGTTGGTTCTCTCCTGCCCCTCGGCTGCTCTAGGGCTGGAGCTTGAGGCTTGAGCAAATCCCACAGCTTTTCTTTTCTTTTTCCTTCCAGTTTTACTGAGATATAATTGACATACAGCACTGGATAAGTTTAAGATGCAAAGCATAATGATTTGACTTACATCATGAAATGATTACCACAATAAGTTTAGTCTCATATAAATACAAAATAAAAGAATAAAAATGTTTTCCTTGCGATGAGAACTCTCAGGATTTACTCTTAACAACTTTCATATTTAACATACAGCGGTTGTTAATTATCTTTATAATATTGTACATTACTTATTTATCTTATAACTGGAAGTTTGTATCTTTTGACTACCTTCATCCAGTTCCCCTTCCCCTGCCTCCGCACAGCTTTCCCAGTCACTTTCAGGTATAAGGAAACAATCTTATTTTTATGTTGTTAAATCCATTCTAATCTAATATCAGAACTTCTATTACTCAACCAATTCAAAGTGCTGACCCTCGCTCAGCTCAGGTGTGATCTGTACCTCTGTGGCCCAGCAAAGGGAAAGACACGTGGATTAATTTCTTCACTCTCCTTACTGTACCCTGTCTCTGCTTCCTGCGCTATTTTCTGGTCTCCCCAGGGTGAGGGCAGGAGGAGGAAGGAGTGGTAAAAAGGTCTTATTTGATTAGTATTGTGAATTGAATGGTCCCCCCACCCCCCAAGATAGATACGTCCGCTTCCTAACCCTGGAACCTGTGAATGTGACCTTATTCGAAAAAAGGGTCTTTGTAGGTATAATTAAGTTAAAGATCTTGAGTAAGATCATCCCGGATTACCTGGGTGGGCCCTAAACCCAATGACAAGTGTCCTTAGAAGAGACAGAAGAGGAGAAGACACAGAGACAGAGGAGAAGCCACGTAAAGATTAAGGTGGACATCGGGGTGATGCAGCCACAAGCCAAGGGACTCCTAGAGCCACCAGAAGCTGGAAGAAGCAAGGACACATTCTCCCCAGAGCTTTTGGGAGGAGCATGGTCCTGCCAACACTTTGAGGTTGAACCTGTGGCTCCAGAACTGTGAGAGAATACATTTCTGTTGTTTTAAGCCACCCAGTATTTTATGGCAGCCACAGGAAACGAATTCAGTTAATGATGTTGCTACCTAGTATTGGAGCTCTCTGTGTGCTGATATCCAAAGGCTGCCTCTTTTGTTCTTTTTGTGCGCTCACTTTGGGGATATTTTGGAGACCCCTCCTTGCTGGGAGGCCCCTTCTTACCCATTTTCTGGTTCAGATGATACAGTGGTTGACCACCAGCTCCTGCATTTGGTGGCATGTCCCCCCCAGCCTTTTTCTGTTGGGTCAGCTCACCTGCAGACAGGCCTCTTGGGCGAGGTCCTTCCAGAACAACCCAGCTACTTGCTTCATGTGCACTTAGCCCTTGGCAAAGTCCCAGCAGCTCTGCCCCGACCAAGCCCTGGAGGCAGAGGCCGCGCCCTCTGCAGTCATACTAGACTTCAGCAGTCCCAGCTGGCTCAACTGTTGAGTTTTTTGGGCGAGTCATGCACCACTTCTTGTCCCTTTCAATTCAATTCGGGAGCACCTGTCAATTTCTCTGAGCGGTTCTCTCAAGTTCCCCTCCACTTGCTGGGAAGGTGGGAGGAAGCTTCTAGAATTCTAAAGGCCATCTTCCAATTTTGCCTTCTCCTGTACATCAGCTGAAAAGGGGTGACAGGCCATGGGTGCCTGACATAGTGTTGGGCTCCCCACTTAGCAGTGTGAAGATGGTCTAGCATGTCTCTCTATAAAAGTACCCAGCGGGCACTTAACACTGGGCTCAGATTTGGGTGAAACTCCAAGTCAGGAAAAGTCCCATTTAACATCCTCTTGTACCCAGAGTAATCTTTTTTGTTGTTTTATAAATTTATTTATTTTTGGCTGCGTTGGGTCTTCATTGCTGCGTGCGGGCTTTCTCTAGTTGCGGCGAGCGGGGGCTACTCTTCGTTGCAGTGTGCAGGCTTCTCATTGCGGTGGCTTCGCTTGTTGCAGAGCACGGGCTCTAGGCACGCGGGCTTCAGTAGTTGTGGCACACGGGCTTCAGTAGTTGTGGCTCGCGGGCTCTAGAGCACAGGCTCAGTAGTTGTGGTGCTCGGGCTTAGTTGCTCCGCAGCACGTGGGATCTTCCCGGACTGGGGCTCGAACCCGTGTCCCCTGCATTGGCAGGCGGATTCTCAACCACTGCACCCTCAGGGAAGCCCCTCAGAGTAATCTTTAGCTCGTTTCCATACCTCTTGTTCTCCTTTCCCACACCATTTGCCCATTTTGCCATTTCTCTAGAATGTAAGTTATTGTACCCTAGATTTATGGCAACAGGTTGGTAGAGAATGAAGGAAGCCTGGCTTCCATCAGTTGGTGGTACATATCATACGATGGAAATTCAGAGGCAGTAAAACAATATTTATACTAGTTTGTTACTGGGGATGCTTCAAATTTCCATGTAATCAGAAAAATGGAGAAAACGTACAAAAAGAGATGGGATAAAAGGATGCCAACTCAAACACCTCGGCCTGTCTACTCAGTTGCCTCCCGCATTGTGGTTAACAAATCTGAACCGAAGCCCAGCCGCTGGGATTTCACTCTGTCCAAGTGGCTTGGTACCAGGAGGAATGCGCCTGCCAGGGATGTGGACTGCTCCATGAAATGCCTCACCGCATTTTGGTTCTCAGGTTTTTCTTTTAAAAGGAGGTCGTTTTGTAACAGCAGTTCATCCGAGGAACGAGAAGTGAGCACTGAACTAAAAACCATTGGTCTGTGCTGCTGCTTTTGTCTTTCGTGCTCGCACCCTTGTAGCCTCAAGGCTTATTCTCATGGACTCACCACTGTACACACCATCCACACACCATCCACAGCCCCACAGCCTTTCCCAACATGACATGGGCGTGCGCCAGAAGGGACCATTCATCAGAAACGACAATATAAAGGGGAACCATGCTCATCCCAGGTCTTCTAAGTCTTCAGTGGGAGACACATTTGGCCAGAAGTGTACCATTCTGATTTATGGTGCCCAAGAGAAGCATTTTTTCGATTTCAGCCTCATTTTCCCCCATAACAACCTAATGCATTGTAGTTGCCACATGATTTGGCGCACACAATACTATTTTTGCTAGTTATTATTCATTTCAAACCTGACCCAAACACCACCTAGTTTTCTACCTGCTGAAGAGAATGAAGGTGTCAACTCCTTAGTTATGACAAGAGTAAATCACATAGTTTGGTATGTTGGCTGGGACAATTACATGTACTGAATACCAGCTTTTATGTAATGGGGTCTACGTGGTGGACTTTGGTGGGTTTTGGCCACCTGGCTTTCAGCCCACCTTCAGAACAGCCCATCAGGTGCCCCGCTCTGCCCTAGCCAGGAGGCAGCTACATGACCCAAGGGGGGCTGATTGCACACTCCTCCCTGGAATGTGAATTTTAAGCACAGTAATGTGGAGACTAACATAGTAAGAGCTTATTCCTGCGATGGTGGCTTCCTGATCAGCAATGGCTTTTTCCCATTATTCTGCTTCTAACCCTGTAGTTCATTTCCAAGGCTGGATTTCCGGTCTTTCCATCCACCTGCACACTCTTGTTTCCTTACTGTAATTTCCCTTTGCTGTAGGTTAGTGGAGGTCTGCTTCTGTTGCTTGCTACAAGCAAACATTGACTCAGCCCGTCTTGATGAAGCTGTGTGATTTGAGTCATCGGAAGAGAATTCCTGATCTTACACGGTGCTGAAATTGCCTTCTTACTCTTTCCTTTGTATGAAGGCATTGGAAGCTGCTATTACAAAAGAGCAAATATTACTTAGGGAAGGTTACACTGCCAGCTCTTTACTCCTTACACCTGAGTTTTCCTATAAGGGTCGTTTCTCTTTACTTGTCAGAGATCAGCAGAATGGGACTTGAACAAGTAAATGTTGATAGGGGTGAACTGGGAGAGAATGAGAGGTCTGCAAGATCAGATTCTTCAAGATCCCACGGGTGACTGATTGGAAGGTTTTCGGTACCCAGAAGCATGAGTTCACAAGACACTGGGGAGAAGAGAAACGGAGCCAAGACGAAGCAGGAGATGCTGAAGACAGCCCTCTTTGCTGCTTGCCTGCTGGCAGCCACACACATGCACATAAATTGCCAGGAGGGGGCACTGCTGGAACTCTGAGAGAGGGTCTGGAAACCGAATGAGGCAAGGAGAAAGTGTCTCCCTCTCAGCGGGGGAGCTGTGTGAGTGCAGCTCAAACTCAGGAGGAAAAATATTTTTAAAAGGACAGTAACAGGGATAGGAAAGGGGAGGCAGAAACTTTTATCACTGTGCAGAAAGAACAACAGATGTGGGGAAGGTGAGCCTGTGTTCCAGGCTCCTGGGCAGCAGGAAAGGAAACCCTCAGGCCTTAGCTCCTGCCGAATGACTCCTCAAGACTCCAGTGCCATTTGCTTTCAGTCACAACCCGCCTGGTATTAAGAGACGAATTCACTCCAGGTGTCCCAAGTCAACTGGCAGGCACCAAGTCACATAGATGAGGTTCATCTTAAAGGGGGGGGTAATACTTTTACTTTTTAAAGTAAATTTTTTATTGAAGTCTAACACATACATAGAAAAGTCAGGGCAGAAATCATAAGTGTGCTGCTCAAAGATTTTCACAGAGTGAACATGTCCCTTTAAAAAGCATCAAGAAACAATGACCACTCCCCCCAAAAGTCCCCCCCCCTTGCGTTCCCTGGCAGCATCCTCTCCAAGGGTAAACACAGTCCAAACTTCTCCATCATAGAGTTATTGCCCCTGATCTCAAAACTTTTGTAAGTGAAGAGGGGAAAAAACTTATATAAGTGGAACCATACAGTATGTACTTTCTGGCTTTTTTTTTTTTTTTTTTTTTGGCCACACTGCAAGGCTTGTGGGATCTTAGTTCCCCAACCAGGGATTGAACCCGGGCCCTCAGCAGTGAGAGTGTGGAGTCCTAACCCCTGGACCGCCAGCGAATTCCCTGGCTTCTTTTCATCAATGCCACATTTAAAAAATTCATCTGTGTTGCTGTGAGTAGCATGAGTTTGTTCATGCTCATTTCTTGGTAATGTTTCATTGAATAAATATACCAGTTGATTTATCCATTCTGCTCGCAAGGGACAGTATGGATATTTGAGTCGTTCCACTGTGATTATTACAGAAAGTGCCGCGATGCATTTCTATTGAGTATATACCTAGGACTGGAATTCTGGGCTGGTAATATGTACTGTTTTCAGTCATAAATGACACATGACCATAAATCGACATGCCAAATCTTCTGTATGATTTTTGTACCTGAAAAAGGCATTTCCAAATGTGTTTTAAGCAACACTGTCAGTGAAATACATATATAGGCTCTCAAAGAAATTACTGAGAAGGAAAGAGTAATTAGTTCTTACCTAATTTCATTGAATCCAGCACTCATCATGCTCTAGAAAAGTGGCCACAGGGTGGGAGAAACCATAACAAACAAAACCACAACCTAGAAATGGAAAACAATTTCTATAACATTCCCAAACTGGTTAGAGATATACATAGGACAAGTTTTTGTCAAAAATATGCATATGGGGCTTCCCTGGTGGCGCAGTGGTTAAGAGCACGCCTGCCGATGCGGGGGACACGGGTTTGTGCCCAGGTCCGGGAAGATCCCACATGCCGCGGAGTGGCTAGGCCCGTGAGCCATGGCCGCTGAGCCTGCGCGTCCGGAGCCTGTGCTCCGCAACGGGAGAGGCCACAACAGTGAGAGGCCCGCGTACCGCAAAAAAAAAAAAAAAAAAAATGCATACGTGTGCCCAGTAGTGGGATAGCTGGGTCGTATGGTAGTTCTATTTTCAGTTTCTTAAGGAACCTCCATATTGTTCTCCATAGCGGCTGTATCAATTTACATCCCCACCAACAGTGCAAGAGGGTTCCCTTTTCTCCACACCCTCTCCAGCATTTATTGTTTGTAGATTTTTTGATGATGGCCATTCTGACCGGTGTGAGGTGATACCTCATTTGCCACCACCTAGAGGGGTGGGATAGGGAGGGTGGGAGGGAGACACAAGAGGGAGGGGATATGAGGATATATGTATACGTATAGCTGATTCACTTTGTTATACAGCAGAAACTAACACAACACTGTAAAGCAATTATACTCCAATACAGATGTTAAAAACATATATGCGTATGTAAACTTTTAATCCTAAACCCACTTTGGGGCAGCCCTTCTCAGCTCCAGGCCAGACTCTCACCACCCCTTACTACTGCCTCTAAGTCTATTTATAAACTGTTGTACAGAATCTTTTCACATGTATGCTAAGGATAGAATTTTTATGAAGCAGGACAGGACGTTTAAAGATGTAAGAGTTCCCCAGAGGTCATAAGTAACTACTCCAATCTACAACTCCATTCTCCACAGGAAAAAAAGGACCGTTATTTGTACACATTTACAGGAATCCCAAATCGTTTGTTGCCTTGCCATTCCCTGGCCCAACAGAATGAAGCTGCATCCGCACAGCGCCAGGACGATGCTTTGAATGGACACAGAACACAGCTATTTGGCATTTGCAGTCACTGTTTTACTGACTGGAAGAGAAAAAAAAGGAAAATTCATTTACAATGGCCTTTTAAATGTTGACCCGGTCTAAGCCTTCTTGAAGGGCCTCAAGCCCGTTAAAGGAATTTGAAAAAAATCTACAGACAAACGTGGTTAGGGGCATTTCTCTATAAAAGCCAGTTTTTAAAAGGGAAACATATGTCTAGCCACTACCCCTGCCCCTCATTCTTGCTTGGGGAGAAACTATTAGTGATTTGGATTGTCAGTGTGATAGCACTCCACCTACCAAAAGAACTGCGTTTACTTGAAATGATGCTAAATGGTCATTATCCAATTGGCCCCTGTCAGATTTCTTAAATGTTCTAAAAGGCAAGAACACTTGATTCAAAAACAACCACTATTGGAGGAAAGTTATCAAATTATAACATATTCTAAGACTTTTGGATGCCATTTGCAGCAACATGGATGGACCTAGAGATTATCATACTAAGTAAGTCAGACAGAGAAAGATAAATATCATATGATATCACTTACATGTGGAATCTAAAAAGATGATATAAATGAACTTATTCACAAAACAGAAACAGACTGACAGACTTTGAAAACAAACTTATGGTTACCAAAGGAGAAAGGCAGGGGGAGGGGGAGGGATAAATTAAGAGTTTGGGATTAACATACACACACTACTATATATAAAATAGATCATCAACAAGGACCTACTGTATAGCACAGAGAACTCTACTCAATATTCTGTCATAAACTATATGGGAAAAGAATCTGAAAAAGAATGGATATATGTGTATGTATAACTGAACCACTTTGCTGTACACCTGAAAATAACACAACATTGTAAATCAACTACACACCAATGTACAAAAAAAATTAAATTAAACAAATAAAAAATAAAATTTTGATAGTTCTCTGTCACAATGTAGAATGATTTTGCTCTATGTTTATTTTGCAGAAACTAATTTACCTGATATCTTATGGTCTGAGTGGAACAAGATTTAAATAGCTGTCCTGAAAAAGAAAGCAGTAGTATCAAAGGTGAGAATGTTATCTGCAAAGCTATAAATTTATAAGCAGCCAACCTTGCTACCCAGTCTTTCTCACTGCCATCACCTCATCTCACTGAAGACTGAAAGGTAATAAGAGTCGGATGTAGGGAGGCCATTCTCCATGGGCCTCTTGTGTTTCCACCTATCGTCTGCACAAAGGCATTGGCAGCTTTTGTTCTGTACTATCTTATCAAGGACGTTGGTAGAGCCTGGGAGAATAGAGATAGTATCTTATTTCTCAAGAGCAGATTCGTTTCCTGCCAAAGATAAAAATTTCATCTCCTTCTGGGGCAATGTTTGGGCAGGTTGGCTATTGGTCCCCTTATAAGATTGGGGCTTTCCTCAACTCAGAGTTCCTCACTGTGACACAAACTCACTGTGTACCTGGCATCCACCTGGACCCGCCTCTGCATTGCCCCACCCCCTCTGAGACTCGGGGTGGGGGACAAGGGGCAGTGGTGTGACCCTGAGGCCCATGCTACCTGTTGTCCCGTGGGTAATAAAGTCCACCTCTGACCCAGGAGTCTCGTGTTTTCTACTGACATCTATGAAACTGTGACAAGCCAACTTGTTAGCTTGCAAGTAGGGGAACAGTTCTTGACATCTGTAAACATCTTCAGGTAAAAGTATCCCTGAGTCATCCCACAAGTATTCTGTGCCTAAGAAAAAAAGAAAAGTACCAAAAATATAGGCTATATCAGGCCACATTAGGAATGAGTGCAATTTTAGGGAGGCACCAAGTGCCCGAGAAGAAGGGGTCATTCAGTACCCTTCCTTGCTTAGGACAGAGGCCCAGATGTGGTCTCAAATCTTTAACTCAGTGCTTTGGGCAGCCGCTGACATTCAGCCTCCTGAGGAGGCAAAAATGGGGTTCACACCATTGTTATTTCAATGTTAATATATACACTCGTGAGGCTGGAGGTCGTGGTAGATGCTGGTGAAGGTAATCTAGTCTATACAGCAGACAGGCAGCACCATTCAGTGGTAAGAAATTTGGACATCACTCAGGGCCTGTGGCAGGTTGAAGATCTTGGTGTTGTTGCAGACCCAGTCTGCACAGTCTGTCCTTTTCTCTCACAGTGCTTCACAGCCTGGAGACAAGATGGAGAAAAGAAAGCAGTTGGCTTGATCCAGATTGGGGCTCTGCCTGGTGGCTGTGGCAGAAAGACACCAGAGCACGGGCCTTGGGGAGGCAGTGGCAAGGGTGTCTTTGAAGGTATGGTGGGCCTTGGGGTCTAGGTTGTGTTTTATTAGAGAGGAGAGTCAAACAAGGAAGAAACCAAGAGATGGGGGGGAAATGGAAATGTCAAGGGAATGGGGGTTTCATTTTAAAAAGGTCAAAGGATAAGCATGGGGAGATTAAGAAGAGAAAGCCAGATCAATCAGGAAAGTTTGATGTTGGAGTTCAAGAGTTCAGAGGTGATGATCAAGTTCAAGGGGGGCCACAGGGCAGAGACTGAGGAGGAGAAGATGGTTACTGGAATAGAGGAGGTCAAAGAACCATGAGGGCAGGTTCTGAATGGGTCATTTGGCTAGATGTCACCACGATGGTTGATGGCTATGGTTAGAAGGACGGAGGGCCAAAGAGTTATTTAACTGCTCCTTCAAGGAACAGTGGCCTTTACGTGCAAGTAGAGAAAGAAGCGACTGTGGACAAGAGTTGGAGCAATGAGGATGCTGCCCTCAACTCCAGCCCCTGAAAAGCGTGCAGTGGAGGAGGATGAGCAGCTTCATGTGATCTGGACGCAGGGGGAGCAGTGGCCCTGGGAGAGCTCAGTTCAGCTAAGGTTGAGAGACGGAGTCTGTTTACCAGACAATGGAGTATGTGTGATGGGGAGGGGGCAGAAATGGTGGGAGTTAGTGTCCAGAGGAGGGAGCCCATAACAGTGAGGGGATGAGAGAGTGGGAGAGGATGGATGACAAGGGGCAGCTGCATGCTGGGTGATGGCCAGGGTCAACATTTATGGGAGTCATGGCTGAATCATCTGACCTTAGTTTCCCCAAAGGAACCCAAGTATGATTCCATGCTACTTCAGGCTGGAGGTCCATGATGCTATTGGCCATTGACTGGAATTCAAAATAATATGTTGGTATTTAAGGTCCAAGAAGTTAATCCCAAACACTGTGGTCTTGTGGTAGAAATGGCAGGGGAGCCCACCAGTGGTCAGGGAAGAGTGGTCACCTGACTTTGGATTGTGTTTCGTTTGAAATACTAGATAGGCCAAGAGAGGTTTATTTTTGTCTTACTTAAGGTTAAGCAGTGACCAGTATGGGATGGGGTAGACATGCCACCATGTCATCAGGGACCCAGGCTTCCTCAAGCTATGTACTCCTCCATAGGTTGTGGCCCTTGCCCTCACGGTCACAAGGCAGCTCCCAGAGCTCCTGCCTTCACAGCCACATTGCAGGCAGGAAGGAGGAAGGGAAATGGCAAAAGGGGCTGCTAACCAAGAGCCTTCTTTAATGATCCTTCCTGGAAGCCCCACCAATGACTTCAGTGGGCTCCCCGATTTGAAAGAGAGGTTGGGAAATACAGCCTTTTAGCTGAGCACATTGCATTCCCCCCATGTATATGATTATACTAGTAAAGAAAAAGGTGAGAATGGATATGGGATAGGCAACTAGAAGTCTCTGCTACAGATATTACAGAAACATGAAATATTTTTATTCAATTTAACTCATCTTTGTGTATTGATTTTCTCCCCCATACGTGACATAATTGCAGGCCTCCCTATTTCATTTCTGGTTCAATATCTCTTCCTGTAACCTGGATTACTGGGGCACTGTCCTTCACTTCAAGGTCTCCCCTCTATTTTCCTTTAATCTAAGCCAAACTATGCTCTCAAATCTCCTTGGTCACTGAAGAGATGGGGCCTGGGACTGGGGGGTCCTTCTTCAAGTTCTAGCACAGTGTCAGAAACCACCTGTCTCTAGGGAGGGTGGGAGGGAGGGAGACGCAAGAGGGAAGACATATGGGAACATATGTGTATGTATAACTGATTCACTTTGTTATAAAGCAGAAACTAACACACCATTGTAAAGCAATTATACCTCAATAAAGGTGTTAAAAAAAAAAAAGAAACCACCTGTCTCAGTTAGCTTTTGCTGTATAACAAACCACCCCAAACTTTCACATCTTAACACAACTATTTTATTACCTCTTGCAACTCTGTGGGCTGATTTGACTGAGCCAGGTAGTTCTCCATGTGGTCTTACTAGAAACACTGTTTTGGGGGTTTCTATAACTAGAAGTTAGTCTAACATATACAGCTACAGTGCCGTATAGACTCTATGGCCAAAGAACTTCACACTAAGGGAAAACAATGTATTTTTTTCCCACCGTCTAAAGAGGTTGTATGTGTTGGTTGTATTAAAGAGAACATTGTTGAAGAAGGATTACTTAAAAAAAAAGACAAGGAAGAAGGATTACTAAGAGTTTCAGTATAAAAAAACTCTAAGAGTAAGGCTACAAATTTTAAAGATTAGTAAGTGGACACCTTCTTGCTTTCCTTCCTTTTACAGCTCAATGCCTTCATTGCTTTCGGGCTAACAGGCAAATATCTGGGGAATCTTCTGTCTGGGAGCTCTCTTGAACCTCTTTCTGACCTAGAATCTTAAAACAGAATATACTTTCATCCTCAGGGAATACACTCAGGATTCATTACCACACAAAGCAGTTCTTGAATTCAGAAGAAAAGAGAAACAGAAAAGGAGGCATTAGTCTTTTTTGGAACCTGGGATCCAGGGTGGGTTAACATGGAAAACACCCTGGAGGGGCTGAGGCTGGTGATGGGCTCTGCTCGGCCACCAGGGACAAGGGCAGTTTCTCCAGCTCATGCAGAAAACTTAAGCTTAACCTCTCTACAGAACTTTCCTTCAACTGTCTATTTTGCATTTTTAGATCATAACAACACAACTCTGAAAATCTCCTTTCATGAGTGTGCCTGTAAAAAGTGCCTCCACGAAGGAAAAAGGTAGAGCTAGGCAGATCCACCAGGGGGCGCTCTCTGGGGTCTGGGGGTGTGCTTCATGCAAAGCTGGGCGTCCAGACAACCGTGCTGGCAGGACAAGTGGGCTTCCTTGGCCGGGAGCAGAAAGAGGGTCTGCATCAAATAGGGAACCCCCCAGGCAGGGGGAGAGGCCTGACACTCCGCGCGTCCCACGGCAGCAAATTGGATTTGGTATCTGTGGAAGACTAAGTTTCCAGACCTTATAGAGAACCCTGCTTCTTAGGACTTAAAGCTGACCCCATCTTACTTAAGGCGTGGAACTGTCTTCCCTTTTTCTTTCATTTGCCAGGAGAAACTACAATGCACTTTTCATAAGATGTATAAATTCACAGAAGTGATACAAAACACATCTCCCAGAAGGCTTTGCTCCTCCTGCACATGGCTTGCCAGCACTTTCTCATCTCTTTTCTCTTCCTCCAGCCCCTCTTTCTTTCTCTCTTCATTCCTCTTTTTTGTTCCATGAGGGTTCCCATCTCTGGAAATGCTCTCTTCAGAGTTGAAGGGCTGCGAGTCAACCTTAGGGGCAGGAGTCCCCCCAGGTTCTGCGATGTTTTTCATTTTTACCTTCTTTTTCATGTTATTTTTGTGAGCAAGCAACTTCTTGATTCTGTCTTTGATGGTACCAGGTGCTCTGAGGAATTCCTTCACAGAATTTTCAGGGATAACTAAAACCAACAGTAAAAGAGAAGTTCCACATTGGCCAATAATTAGATCTCTCACGAAAAATGGAGCATTTAAAAAGCGTCAAAGTGCAGTATATGAATGCTTCCAGCATCAACACAGGGCTTCCCGGGTGGCGCAGTGGTTGAGAGTCTGCCTGCCAAAGCAGGGGACATGGGTTCGTGTCCCGGACCGGGAGGATCCCACATGCCGCGGAGCGGCTGGGACCGTGAGCCATGGCCGCTGTGCCTGCTCGTCCAGAGCCTGTTGCTCTGCAACGGGAGAGGCCACAACAGTGAGAGGCCCGCGTACCACAAACAAACAAACAAACAAACAAAAAACCCAGAATCAACACATATGAGGCTCAACCATTTGATATTTTAGGAAGAACTATATTTGCAGCTGTTTTAAGCAGTTCCAATGTTACGGTAGGATCTTAACGACTTTAATTGTTAAGAGGACAAACTTTTGTTTTGCTTCAGAGACTACGATAACGAGATACCTGCTCCTACCAAGCTGGGCTACAGATTCCAACGTGATGGATTTTCCAGGATCCTCTAATATTTCTGCTTTCACAGCGGTATTCGCCAAAGTTGCTGTGGCCCAGGTGGTCCTGTAATTTGTTTAACTGTGATATTCAAAGATTATGGCTAGCATTATGTTGAACCATATAAATTGCCAATAATGGGCCATTTGTGACCTACAGAACAGTGATTTTTTTTTTTTTTTTTTGCGGTACACGGGCCTCTCACTGCTGTGGCCTCTCCCGCCGCGGAACACAGGCTCCGGACGCACAGGCCCAGCGGCCATGGCTCACGGGCCCAGCTGCTCCGCGGCATGTGGGATCTTCCCGGACCGGGGCACGAACCCGTGTCCCCTGCATCGGCAGGCGGACTCCCAACCACCGCACCACCAGGGAAGTCCCAGAACAGTGATTTTTGATTCAATGTATACACACCTAATTTGTCTTCCCTGTTCTCTCTCCCCTTCGAATTTCTTCACCTCAGTCAACTACTATGAAAAGCTAAATGATTTTACTTATTGACTATTTATAGAGAGGCATCTATATTTACAGTTTTACATTCATTTCCTATTTCTAATCACTAAATTAAATTCTCTTTTAAAATGCACCTTTAAATAGACTGACAGGGGGCTTCCCTGGTGGTGCGGTGGTTGAGAGTCCGCCTGCTGATGCAGGGGATGCGGGTTCGTGCCCCGGTCCAGGAAGATCCCACATGCCGCGGAGCGGCTGGGCCCGTCAGCCATGGCCGCTGGGCCTGTGCGTCCGGAGCCTGTGCTCCGCAACAGGAGGGGCCACAACAGTTAGAGGCCCGCGTACCACAAAAAAAAAAAAAAAAAAAAAAGACTGACAGACATAAAAAAGAAACTTATGATAACTAAAGGGGAAAGGGAGGGATAAATTAGGAGTTTGGGATTAACAGACACACACTACTATATATAAAATAGATAAACAACAAGGACCTACTGTATAGCACAGGGAACTATATTCAATATCTTGTAATGGGGCTTCCCTGGTGGGACAGTGGTTAAGACTCCGCCTGCCAATGCAGGGGATGTGGGCTCGAGCCCTGGTCCAGGAAGATCCCACATGCCATGGAGCAACTAAGCCCGCGCACTACAACTACTGAGCCTGTGCTCTAGAGCCTGCGAGCCACAACTACTGAGCCCGTGCACCACAACTAGTGAAGCCCGCGTGCCTAAAGCCCGTGCTCCGCAACAGGAGAAGCCACCACAATGAGAAGCCCGCGCACAGCAACAAAGAGTAGCCGCCGCTCGCCGCAACTAGAGAAAGCCCGCACGCAGCAACAAAGACCCAACGTAGCCAAAAATAAAATAAATAAATTTATACAAAACAATCTTGTAATAACCTATCATGGAAAACAATCTGAAAAAGAATATATATATGTGTGTGTGTATGTATAACTGAATCACTTCGCTATACACCTGAAACAAACACAACGTTGTAAATCAACTATACTTCAATTAAAAAAAATACAAACCATATGGATAAGAACAAACTCTCCTTTGACCATCATCCCCAATTCTAGAGCTCTCCCCAGAGCTAAGCACTGTTATCAGGGTGGAAATCATCCTTCAGACTTTGTCCACACTATTCATTTTGGTTCACACAAATGGACTCATGCTCTCTGTACTATTTGACAACTGCTTTTTTTATTCATGAATGTCTGGAGATACTGTCATGTTTGTATGTATAAGTAGTTCTACCTTAAAAAATGTATCTCTAGGGTGATTCCTCATACTCCTCAGAGGATCAATGACCACTGGGGGAAAATGTTAGTGTAGAACTTCAGAGGTAGAAGAAAAAGGTCTTTTAGCCCAGCATCTTTGTTTTGTAAATGAGGCAACTGGGCAACGTTAAATGACTTGCCCAATGTAACTCAGCCACCCAGGAGCAGAGCTAGATTTGAGGGTAAAGCAGATGAATGAGTCTTTTTCCAGTCCTATTTCCATGGCATGTTTCTTCCTGCTTTAGGGTTAAGGGTTACTTTTCTCTAACTGCCTCAAATTCCTCGAGATCTAGAGTCTAAAGATGCATGCCCCCTTTCTGGGAATCAAATAGTGATAATAAAGAGTATTCAACTACACACTACTATATATAAAATAGGTAAACAATAAGGAACCTACTGTACAGCACAGAGAACTATATTCAATTATCTTGTAATAACCTATAATAGAAAAGAATCTGAAAAAGAATATATATGTATAAATATATATATATATATAAATCACTTTGATGTATACCTGAAACTAATACAACATTGTATACCAAGTATACTTCAATAAAAAAAAAGGAATATCCAAACTGATGTGAAAAAGTAATTTAAGGGAATTCCCTGGAGGTCCAGTGGTTAGGACTCCACGCTTTCACTCTCGAAGGCCCAGGTTCAATCCCTGGTTGGGGAACTAAGATCCTGCAAGCCATTTGGTGCAGCCAAAAATATTAAAAAACTTATTTAAAAAGATTAAAAACCCCGACCTTTAAAATCAAATATATTGTCCTTTTATAAAACATCTAGGCATGTGCTAGTCTAAGAGTAAGCAAAAAGGGTCTAATACCACTGAATCAATTCACTCAATTCTACAACGTGGATAGAGTTCAGAGGGAAATGAAATAAGGGAGTAGGCACCAATGTCAGTGTCCAAAAAGAATATTACAAAAAGACATTGGATTGAGAGTTTGTTAGAATATTTTTCTTGGCAATATTTTAATCTCTTCTGCTCAGTTCCTTCTCCAACATTTGTCTGATTCGTTCTGTACCAAAATGGTAGAAAAATAAATAAGAAGAGGTCCACAATATTTTGTGTAATCAAAAGGAAAAAGAAAAATGCTTTGAAAATATATATACTCCTAATTAATACATTGCTCTTACTTTGAAATCAATCTAAGGTTGTAATACAAGAGGTACATTTCTCTTTTCAATGAAATGTCCTAGTTATTTATCAATGTGACAGACTGTAGTTACAGGTTCAAAACCAATGACTACTAATACAAATAATCCACCATTATTCATCTTCGTGAACTTCAGATGGCCTGTTTCAGCTGATTTGCCAGAAGTTGCATAAGCTCTGACTGTAATGTGCATATATACACCTTCCTCTGAAGGCCCCACTGTGCAATTCTGTCTAAGGGTCTCTGATTCTTTTCCCAGGACCCAGCATGAAAAATTAACAGGATATACCCATTCCCTGGAAATTTCCTTTATGCAGTCAGTAACCTAACACGGAAGACCTTTAATAAATAAGGAGGACAGGGTTTCAATCCACACCAGGCAAACCTAAACATCTGCCTTTGCTTTCTGTTTTGAAGTTTTGATTTTTCCTATTGAAAAAAAATAAATCAAACCATCACAACTTTTGTGGTGCCAACAATTTCACTCCTTCGGTATGTAAAGAGCTGGGGCAAGGATAAAGCAAACTATGCATATGCACGACTATGAATGGATACATCTGGCTGTATCTAGGTGTTGCTATTTCAAATCTGACACAGCTGATGACTGTTTCTCTTGAAAATTTCTTCATTAGCGCAACATCTTTTTTGAGGATACACAAACGTGGGAGGAAGTTGCCACAGTAGGAGGATCTGGCACATTTGGGGATCTCAGACATAAAAACAGGGAATTCCACAGTTTTCAGATTCACAGGCCAGTCTTCTGTAAATGAGGTTGACAATTTCTCTTTCGGAGCGATCTGAGATTTCTCTAAATATCCACTTTGTCAACAACTCTACCTACCTGAAAATCCTTGCTTTGCTTAGAGAAGACCACTATGATGTGAGAACATCTTTCCCAGGAGGAACATGACTTTGACATTCATTTACCTGTGCCAAGTTCACCACATGATCTCCTATCACCTGTCAGGGGAAACTCTCCTCTCATCTGAGCTTTAGATGTGGTCATGGGCAGAGAGGCTTAATCATGAATGAGGAACATACTGCACCATGAGGTGCAGGCATCAGGAAGGGGCTGGATAGCAGAGAAGCTGACCCAGGAGAGTTTGCTGGGGAGGAGTCCAGGAGAGGTGTCCACCCCAGAGGAGTAGCCGTGGGTCCTGGACACACTTATCCTGCCTTCAGGCACACAGCCCTGGAGCCCTGTTTCCTGGGTATGACTCCCAAGTCCCCACAACTTCTAGTCCTATGTCCTCAAGGCCATATTTAACTTCTGTTTGCCTCAGTCTCCCCATTTATAAAGCTGGGCTAAGAAGAGGGTACTTGTGAGGCTGAAGTGAGTGATCACATATCAATTACTAAGATTAGTGCCTGACATATATTTGGCCTGTGTTTGCTATTATTTTTAGATTTCATCACCAGAATGTTGAAAATCTTCTACTGAGTTAAAAAAATTTATTCCAGGCCATACCTCCAAACTTCTGTTTATGTTATTACTGAAAGAAAAAATATTCAATGACCTGGTTGTAGCGATACCTATGCTCTTGAATATGCTCTGTATAAACTGAATTAATAATGACCAAAGCATATTCCTAATGACTAAAGAAGCTGCTTTCCAATGGGAACGATCGTTGAATTTTGATAAAGAAGCCATTGCCACTATTACTCCTATTACTAGTGCATGGTTATCAAATATTTAATAATTCTGGGCTGGAGCTAAGCCCTATATGTGAATGTTTATTGATTATATATGGATGATTTCATGTAATCATCAAAACAATATTATGGGCCAGATACTATTATGTATATTTTGTAGATGCGGAAACTGAGACACTGAAAGGTTAAATAGTTTCAGTCCACAGGCAGTAGGCTAGGGAGCCAGGAATCAAACCAAGGCAATTTGATTCCAGAAGCCACGCTCCTGGTAACTAAATGACTTTAGGTCCTTTCCTAAATTGACTGGTACTACCCAAGTCGGGTAGTACTAAAGTTTTGATTTCCTTAGAATGACACATAGCTGCTGTCAAATTAAGACCAAATTATCGAACAGTGTATTGTTAATACTAACATATGTTATAACAGTAAAAAAAAACAAAACATACATCGACATTTAGGTTGCTTTGTCCTTTGGGTACAGGCGGTGCATAAGGATAACTGACTAACTCCTCTTCTGTACTGCCACGTAGGGCCTAAACTTTCCCCAAAACAATGAACTCATAATAAAAGTTGCTATGTTATTACATAATACAATTTACATGGATACAAATGTATTTTATAACAGCATCTTATAATGCTGGATGCTAATTGGATGCAGTTCTCTCATTTTTGTATGACTTTTCTTTGCACATAAGGGTGTATTTTTTGGCCATCCTTTAAGCAATGTGTGTTAAGACTTTAAGATCAATTTTTAAAAGAGACATGGCTGTTTATTTTACAGAGAATCAATCGATGCAGAATGGAAAGGACTGGGCAAGTAATACAGTGAATGACCCAAAGATAACTTTCTCTTGTATATAAATATTCTGGCGAAAGACTAAAGAAATGATTCTGCTGCAGAATGGATAGTAACAAAATGAATGATTTTCAGATATCAAACAGAACACTGTGATGCATTTGAGGTTTCCAAGAATCAGGAAGAATTTGTTTTACCCGCCCCCCTCTACTAAAGTTAGAGTTGGATGGTCAAAGAAAAACGTTAAGTTTTCTTGACATAAGAAATGTTTGGGGCTGACAAAAGTATGCAAACAGCTCACGCAGCTCTATGTCAAAAAAACAAACAACCCAATCAAAAAATAGGCGGAAGACCTAAACAGACGTTTCTCCAAAGACATACAGATGGCCAAAAAGCATGTGAAAAGATGGTCGACATCACAAATTATCAGAGAAATGCAAATCAAAACTACAACGAGGTATCACCTCACACCAGTCACGATGGCCATCATCAAAAAGTCTACAAACAATAAATGCTGGAGAGGCTGTGGAGGAAAGGAAACCCTCTTACACTGTTGGTGGGAATGTAAATTGATACAGCCACTATGGAGAACAGTATGGAGGTTCCTTAAAAAAAGAAAAAGAGAACTACCATATGACCCAGCAATCCCACTACTGGACATATACTCTGAGAAAACAATAATTCGAAAAGATACATGCACCCCAATGATCACTGCAGCACTATTTACAATAGCCAAGATATGGAAGCAACCTAAATGTCCATCGACAGACGAATGGAAAAAGAAGCTGTGATACATATATACAGTGGATCATTACTCAGCCATAAAAAAGAACAAAATAATGCCTTTGCAGTGACACTGATGGACCTAGAGATTATCATACTAAGTGAAGTAAGTCAGACAGAGAAAGACAAATATCATATGATATCACTTATATGTGGAATCTAAAAAAATGATACAAATGAACTTATGTAAAAAACTGAAACAGACTTACAGACTTCAAAAACAAACTTATGGTTACCAAAGGGGAAACGGGGTGGGGGGAGGGATACATTAGGAGGTTGGGATTAACATATACACACTACTATATATAAAAAAGATAATAAACTAGGACCTACTGTATAGCACAGGGAACTCTACTCAGTGTTCTGTGGTAACTTATGTGAGAAAAGAATCTGAAAAAGAATGAATATATGTGTATGTATAACTAAATCACTTTGCTGTAACCTGAAACTAACACAACATTGTAAATCGCCTATACTCCAATAAAATTTTTTTTTAAAAAGAAATGTTTGGGTTGATGTAGGATTTATAATTTCTAAACACTGGGCTACAACATCGAAAATGCGGGTTGCAAACACCTACCCCCTTGCATGCTTAAAGACAGTGTCTTCATTTCGATGTTGATAACACACTGTGGTTTCAAGAGGGAGCAAATGATCGAGAAGGAAGAGGACACCAGATTTACTCTGGCCACTTCTTCCTAATCCCTTTGATTCTTTAGCTTGCGGGCAGGGGTGGGTACGTGGAGGTGAGTTGCCCACTTACTGACACAAGTGTTTTCCCAAGTCACCGTTTTTTTCTCTGCACGGCATTTTTTTCTTTTTTACATTCACTTTTACAGGATTTCAGAGTCAAGAGGAGCTAGACCTTAAGGAATATGATTGAAATTGTGCTAATAACAGTCACAGCCTGAGCTAACTTTATTGAGCATCTACTATGTGCCCAGCTCTCTCCACCTATATTAGTTACCTCATTCAAATCTCGCAACGAACCTATGAGAGAGCTACCGGGAGGAATGTGGGCTCTCTCAAAGCAGAACCCGAGAGGAGGATTTGGGTGCAAGTGGTTTACTTAGGAGGTGGTTCCAGGAGGCTGAAGTGGGGGAAAGGGCACAGTGAGATGGGAAGGGAGAAAAGTCGAAAAGGTACCTCAATGGACAGGTAATCACTGTGGGTGAGTGGGGCTCAGTTCTGCAGGGGACATCTGGGAACCAGCATAGAACCCACTTCAGAACTGTTCCACTGCACAGGGGAAGCTGGGGGATTTACGCACAGACCCCTGGCTTTCACAGCTTGAGGACTGCCCCCAGGGGTGTACCTGCCGGGGGATGGGCACCCTCTAGAGGAAGCCACAAGGCCACGATGCAGACAGAATCCATGGCACCAGGGCTAGGGGCATGCACAGAACTGTCCACCCGCGTCATTGAAATTAGGGGTCTTCAAGGGACTGTGGCCTGGCCCCTTATGAGCACCCACCACAGGACCACCAGGAGCCCCATTTTGGATAGGAGGAAACTGAGTTTAGAACGGGGGAGCAACTTGTGAAAGGTCACAGCCAGTATGGGGCACAGCTCAGGTTCAAGTTCAGGCTTTCCTAGCCCCTGAGCCTGGGCTGCTGACCATTACATCACACAGCCTGGGACAAGTGAGGCCGGAACAGACATGTGCAAATTTGGTGGCGTGAAGGAGCCCTTGACCACTGATCCTATGTGGAAAGCTGACTTATTCCATCTCTTCTCTGAGGGCCTCTCAAAATTATGGCATCTTTCCCCCCATCCCGCCCATGCAGAGCCCTGCACAGGCAGCCAGTCTCTCTCTCTTTCTTTGAATAAAGTTTCAGAAGGACACCATGGGTACATCTACACAGAGGGACAGAAACCATAGAATCAAGACTGAGTAGCCACTGAATCTCAACTCCAGCCCAAGGCGGGAGTCCCTCCCGGAGGCCCCGGTCCCCACTCCACGGGGTCCCCTGCTCCACTCTGAGATACACAGTGGAAAAATCTGTAAGAGAGAATGCAACCCCACCCACTGGCCTTCTTCGGCTTTGGGAAGGCAATTTTATTTTACATTCGTCAAGATATTTATAGGCACAATGTCTGCTTTTCAACACTTTTTTTTCCCTTCCAGGTTAAATGCTGCCCGGTTCTTTTGGCAGTTCTTCATAGAATGTGATTTCCAGACTCACTTTCTTTGCTTATATTCTTCTGTACATCATCTCGCCCAGCGCCACTGGGTAGGGTGAACCTTTTATGGGTGTGGGGCTCAGTGTCTGTCATGGTGTGGACCATTCATTTTTCCCATCACTGAGTGGCTGCTCTGTTGTGACACTGGGAGCATCAGCCAGATGGGGGCACGGGATGGGATACAGGTCAAGGGACCGTTTGTGACCGTATTTATTGGAACATGTGGGAACGCTGCTAAGGGGCCTGTGAGAGAGCAGGGTCAGGGCAATTAACAAATCTAGGCACGTGATGAGCCAGTGCTAAAAGGCACATGATCAGAGGATAAACCTGGATGACTAAACACAGTGGGACATGCTTGGCCAGGGGAGGGACAGTGCTGTAATCGTTGCTGGCTTGTCTTGGTAGACATTCCCGGGTCTCACCATGATCTCTAGTTTTCTTCTCTTTTGGGATGCACAGCAGGATTATATGTATATTTTGCCCCTGATTCCAAGCTGAATTAAGTAAGAACTGGTGGGTGACTGTCCACACTTCCTTCCGTGCTGTGACAAACCCTACGGCCTCAGATTGATACCGTGGTATCATAAGATGGTGGGGCCTCTGTCAGCCTGGGTTCCTACGTGACAACACGGAGAAGAAACACCCTGACAACTCTCTCCAGATATAGCATGAGTGACAAAGAAACTGTGATTGCTGTTGTAACTGTGGACAGCACTGACATTTTCTTGTTATACATTCGCTGTATCGATTTCAGAGTTTACCACCTGATCACTGAGGAATTCAGCAGCAAGAACCACGGGACTCGGCTAGCCAACAAAAAAGTGAATACAGGCTTGAGGAGCATGATAAAGTGACATCAGCTCCATACTTGGTTTCGGTTGTGCGTTCTGGAAAAAGCCATGGTTAAAAACCTTCTGTGGTTCTGAGCCACTGACAACTCGGGATTGCTCGTCACTGCGCCATCACTTAGCCTATCCCAAGAGATGCATTTGCTCAGTGTCACTTGTCCTCAAATCTTATTTTCGGTGTTTGAAAATATGTCGTGACCAGAAGAACCTCCAGAATGCTTGCTGTAGTTTAAGCACCGTGCCTATGGCTTCTGTGAAAATTGGAGATGTGGTTTGACTAGCCAAGAAGACAAGCCTGAGACAGAGGTAAGTTTCCAAACGCTGTGTGCACACATCTCACAGCCCCCCAACACACACCCCCCCACACACACACACAGCGGGAGGAACAGGAAGTAGACATGGGGAAGTAGACATGGGGAATAGCAAAGACACCATGACCGAGTGGACTTACCAGAACACTGAAGTCCAGTGCCAGCATATTCATCCTATATGGGCAATTGATGAGGAGGGTGTAATTTTCTCCAGGTGAGTATGGCTAAGTCTGCCTCAGCCTCCAGCTATGATTTATAATATCACTATGATTAATAGTATATTTAGGTTGATGGATGGTGACATGTGGTATAAAACTGATAGGGGTGCACTTTTGTCATGTAAATAGCGTCAGGCCTGTTGTTCATGGAATGCCTTGTGTTACTTCAGACGCTCAGAAGTGAAATGGGGAAAGTCCTACTTTTGTGACAAGAGCGATTTTCATGAGGGTGGATGCTGCTGGATTAAAGATTTTTGTTATTCATTGTGTTCTTTGACCACAGTATATTAGATTAATGATAATAGCCATTATAAGTAGTATTGATGTGCTGGATTGTTTTAGGAAATATTTGTTGGATGCATATGTAGCTTATGGGTTCTGTAGCTTATCCTGTGGGTGGATAAGGAATTCTGGAAGGAAGGTATCCTCACCCAAGGAGAGCAGGTTCCTATACTTCTCCAACATCACATCCCTGTACAATTCCCATTGATCTTGGGCCAGGCATTCTCTCTCCTCTTGAGAGAAACCTATGGCCATATCCTGGTATGTCAGCAGTCCCTGAAATTAAAAGTACACATGCCGTGTGGCCACGGGAAGAGTTCATGATGTGACCCAAGAAGAAAACAGCAAGTTAAGAGAACTGGTTTTAATTTAGAAGAGTGTCTTCAATTATCTACATATATATATATATATATTTTTTTTTTTTTACAAAGTAAGTTTCTCTATCTTATTTCTAACTACAAGAAAAGAGTATGGCATGTGATCCACAAAACCAGTATAGAGACTATACTTATCTGGAAAAGAAATGATAAAATGATGGTTTCAACACAGGCATATGCATTTTTGAGTGTTTTATTTATATCAAACTGGATAAAATGTGTGTATTTCTCAGACAGAAAAGACATGTCGAGGTAGAAATGAGCCTTTCAACTATCCATGGGTACACAAGTACACTGGGGAGATTGTAAAAGTGCAGATTGTGATTCAGTAGGTCCGGTGGGCCTGAGTTCTATTTTTTTAGGAAGCTCATTTTTAACTAGTGATGCCACAGTCTCTGATTCATTAACCACAATTGGGAATAACAGAGACATAATAAGGTCAGGTAAAAATTCATAGTTAACTTTGAACTTAAAGTGTTTTATGGATTTTACACCTTTAATAGAATAGGAAGCACAGCAGCAACAATCATTTGTGAATATTTACTCTAGACCGTGTATCTTTCTAACTGTTTTGTGTAGGATTCCAGGAAAAAGGCCTGGGCTGCGGTCACAGTGGGCGGGGCCCCCAGGCCGGGCCGCCCATCCAGGACCCCCGTTGGGGCCCTGCGCTCCTGGCGGCTTCTTCCCCCGCCGCCCCCTCCCTCCCAGAAGGCCTCGGGGCAGAGCGGTCCCACCCCCTGCGCCTAGAACGGAGCCCGCGTTTCCGTAGAGCTTGAACTCCGAGCTTGAACTGCCGGCTCGGGGTCTCTTCCCTCCGCCGTCACGGAACTGCCCCGGAGGCCGAGGGGAGGGCGGCCTCACTGAGGCTACCAGCTCTGGAGGGGCCCCGGCGGCCGAAGCCACGACAGTCGTGGGGACGGCGGGACGGGTAAGTGGGCGTCGACCCTCCGCCTGGTCCGGTGCCCGGGCGGCAGCGCAAGACCAGCTTCTGAGGGGCAGGGGTTCGCTGCCACCCGCCGCTGCTGTGCAGAAAGAGCGGCCCCCAGTGTCTGGTCCCGGGGAACTTCGGTCCCTCCTCTCCCCCCTGCCCTCGGCCTGGCTCGCGGGGCCTGGGGGGCGTGGGGAGGGGGTCGGCCTGAGCGTCCTGAGGGGAAACGGGGCAAGGGAGGCGCAGGGTCCGGCTGCAGCGTCAGCGCCCCTCCTCCCGACTGCGGGGAAAGCGGCTGAAATCTCCTCCCGAGGCTCGCAGGCCCCTTATTCAGCCAAGTCCCTCTGCGCTCCTTCTTTCCTGAGCTAAAGTACCGTGGGGGGGGGTTGGGAGGGGACCGGGCAGGGGCCTGGCGCAGGTAATGGGGAACATCAAAAGGTGATTTTTAACTAAGGAAAACCAGCTCTCCCAACGTGAGGAATGTAGCGCTTTTCTTTGTATGCGAAGATGCCAGAGTCTGGGCTCACTGAAATCCTTCCTTTCATTTGCACCTCAGCTCTCTGGGGCCTGTATTCTGTATTTGCATATCCTGAGTTCCGTAGGGCCCGCGGCTCACACTGGAGGGCTGCAAGTGCTGACGACTGGGACGTCCTTTGTTTACTGAGATGGCAAGAAATATTCCATTTCTCACAGGCTCGAGGGGCAGAGAGTGAAAAAGTGTCAGAGAATCTCACTCAGCATGTACTTTGGTTTACATATAGGTAATATTTATACTTAACTGTGCTAATAGAGGTTCTCAAGTCCAATCAACTTGTACTACTGCCCTCTATGTATTAATTTCATCAAAATCATAAAATAAATGCCTATAGAATTGACTTAATCCATTTAAATAGGATAATGATTTTTAAAGGAAACATAGTAGAAATATAACAACAAAACCTTTACCACTGAAGGCTGGATCAGGAACAACCTAAATAAATGTTCCATTGTTAAAATATTGAAAGATGTGTTCAATAGAAATATCAACAAAAATGACAAATAATAAGGGCAGCAGAATGTTGAAATGTTCTACCTTTATCATTAAAGTGGCAGAAAATCATTTATTAGTAGGCACTGGGGGCAGAAGATGCCTGATTTTATATCTTTGTCATATTTGTACAGTTGTTTCAACAAGTAACTTAAAGACAAAATGGAAAAACAAGGAGGTTTGTGCCTGAGATCATGTTGTTGTGAAACCAGGGATGGCCACCTTGTGCCAGGTGAGTTAAGTTTACCTGGCAGGTAGACTGCAGAGCTCCTGAGAAGCCAGGGCTGGAATTTTTCTGCTGGTTGCCGCTTAGGTTCTGTGACTTGACTGATTGTGAGTCATGTTTCAGGAAAGACCTGATCACAGGAAAAGGGTGGGAATAGTGTGATTTGGGGAGCAGCTAACAACATTCATCACGGCTCATGGCCTGAATGAATTTTAAAGAAACAGGAAAACAAATGCTTCTTATGGAATCAGAGAATGTGAGGGCTGGACAATCCCACAAAATGAGGAACACCTGTCCCATTTTCCAGATGAGAAAACAGAGGCCCAGCAAGGTGAAATCCCTCACCCAAGTTGCACCCGTCTCTCCTCCCCACTACATGGTTCATGAAAGCAGGACTCTTCCTGTCGTGATCACTGCTGAACCCCAAAAAGGGCCAGGTATCTAGCAGCTGCTCCAAAAATTTTGGTTGACTGCAGGAACAATGCTGTTTCTTTCTTTCTCACTCTTATTCAGGATTGTGCCAAGAACTCCCCAGTTTGCAATGTAATTCTATAAATGTAAATATTAATTGAGTTTTGTTGTGATGAGGACTTAGGCTTTCAAGGTAACAGACTTGGTTCAGATCTTGGTTCTGCCACTCAATAGCTGTTTGGCTTTGGGAAAATTACTAAACCTCTCTGAGCTTATTTCCTCCTTTGTAAAGTGGGGATAAATGTATCTGAGCCAGCAGAGCACCTGCATGAGAGATGTGCACTAAATATTGGTCTTTCTCACTCTCCCACGCCATCTCTCTGTTCTTCCCAGAGAAGTTGTACAGAAGGATATAGTACTTTTTAAAAACAATTAATTAATTAATTAATTAATTTTTGGCTGTGTTGGGTCTTCGTTGCTATGCGCGGGCTTTCTCTAGTTGTGGCGAGCGGGGGCTACTCTTTGTTGCGGTGCGTGGGCTTCTCATTGCGGTGGCTTCTCTTGTTGCGCTTGTTGTGGAGCACCGGCTCTAGGCACGCGGGCTTCAGTAGTTGTGGCCTTCAGGCTCAGTAGTTGTGGTGCATGGGCATAGCTGCTCCGCAGCATGTGGGAGCTTCCCTGACCAGGGCTCAAACCCATGTCCCCTGCGTTGGCAGGCAGATTCTTAACCACTGTGCCACCAGGGAAGTCCGATATAGTACTTTATAAAGAGGGGTTTTAATTTATTTCAGATAGTGTACATTTTTCTTGTAGAAAAGATTATTCCACTATAGAAACATTAACACGTAATACCACTACAAATGCAGTATTCTATGGGTTAGATGTTATCAGTAATTTTATAAGTAATTGGGCAAAGGCCAAAGCACTAGGTACTGGGGAGTAAGAAGACTCAAATCTGGGGTGCCTCCCCACCCCAATTTCAAGAGCAGGGTGTGTTTTTCAAATCCGTATTTCATCTGGTCTTTGCTTCTCATCCATCCTCTGTGTCTGTCTTTCTCAAGAAGGCTCAGATCCTCTGCTTTCACACCATCCCGGCTGGCTGTGCCCCAGCTCCCGCCCTGGAACCTCTGCACACCTCCCTGTGCCTGCTCTCCCTGTGCCTCACCAGCTTTGCCAGGGAGGTGCTGTATCGTGCACTGCTCGCTGTACCCCAGAGTACCTAGACCCTTCTGGTACATGAAGTACACCCTCATCACCATGAGTGCACGCCCATCCCCTTACCTTATATCCTGCCTCTAAGCCAGGCTTGGGGGTGACTGCAGTGTGCGTTCAGCTATGTGAGCTGCTGGGATCAAAGTGAAGTTCCCAACTTTTGAAGTTGCAGTCTTGAGGGGCAGACAGTGATTTAAACTCGGGTCACCTGACTTAAAGGGGGGGGGCTGATTGATTTAAAGCCAGGGCAGCTGACTTAAAGCCTGCGTCCCTCAGCTGCAGGACAAGACCAACTTTGGCGGTGCACGGGTTCGCTCCAAGCCAGCACTGCTGTTCAGGAAGAGCTTCCAGTAGCGCCTTAGTGCAGGGGGACTTGGTGCGTTGTCTTGCTGCTGCCCTCAGAGGGGGGCCGCCTGCTCTTCTGGAGGAGAATCAGGGAGGGGGAAGTGCAGAGTCCCGGCTGGAGTTGCGGCACCCCTTGTCTGATGGCAAGGAAAGGGGGGCGGGGCTGTGTGGTGTCCTGGGGCTGCACTCACCAGGTCGACTCAGCCTCTCAGCCTCCAAACCTCCCCCCACACACCCCACAAGAGTCTCCAATAATATGTAATTGTGCCTTAGGTTCTCGGTCTTCAAACTCATACCCAGGCTCCCAGGTCCCTTGATTCATCCAATTCCTCTGTGCTCTTTCTTCTATTAGATACAGTCCCAGAGGGAGGGGCTGGGGGATGGGACCGGAGGGACCCTGGCAGCACTGGCCTCAGCTGACTAAAGAGATCTGGGGCCTGCGCTCTCACATATGTGCGAAGACCCTTAAGGCGGAATCGAGGGGGCCAGTTAGAGGCAGTCCTTGCTGCCTCAAGTGATTATGGATCACCATCGGGTGGGGAGCACGCTGAGCCATGAGAAGTACTGTTAGGAGGACGTGTTCCTCCCTCGGCTTCAAAGACGTGGGTGGGCTACAGGACTCCAGTTCCCCTCCAGGCCTCCAGGTCCGACTGCACCCCAGCGGCCTTGCAGACCTGGCTTTCTGTCCCAGAACTTGCCAGGCTCCAGGAAGAATCCAGACTGCAGAGATGGTGCCTGAGTGCTCCAGCTTAAGAAGTGCTGTCCCTGGGGACCCAACAGTGGAGGGAGGAAGGGTGAAGGGAGTAGGGGGGTGGGGTAGGGAGGGGTGGCTGCCCTGGGAAACGTTGAGAGAGAAATATCGCCCCCCACAACCCCTGCCCCCTGCAACTGACCCATTGATGCCATAGGATCTCTGGGCCTTTTAGTCAGAGATGCCTCTGCTTCTTTACTCCTGTGTTCAAAACTATGCAAAACCAACTCTTCATCCTCTTGCTGCAATGCCAGGACTTTTAAAGCACTGTTCTTTTGAAGCTCTCGTTCCCTAAACTGCAGTTTGGAGCTGTCCCAGCTATTTAAAAGTTTTCTCCTTAAACTGAGCCTAAATCCTACTCTTTTGGGAAAACTACCTTCACCTCAGAGGAGATCGTCTTTTCTGTCCATTCCTTCTTTCTACTTCCCTCTTAAGAACCCCTGTGCTCAAAGAGCTTGGTGATTTATTTTTTGCTTGATGTCAAAAAGAAACCTTCCCCATGCACCCCAAAAAGCTTTCCTGGAACATAGGTGTTTCAAAACCATGACAGTGTTTTGCAGTTAGTATACCCTGGGTAGACTGCCTAGCAATCCCTCCAAGAGCCAGAGGTGAGCGACACCTTTACTTATTTGTTTGGATGCCCTTCAAGTTTAGGAAGGTCCCATTCTTGTGCCCCAGCAGATAAGACAGAGCCCTGGATGGCTGTAGCTGTGATGAGATAACTTCTGATGGTTTTATTTCCCTTACTGAGCTGCTGCTTCTAGGTTAAATTCATTTTATTACCTGTCCTATTGCACAGGCTCTGGACGCGCAGGCTCAGCGGCCATGGCTCACGGGCCCAGCCGCTCCGCGGCATGTGGGATCTTCCCAGACCGGGCATGAACCCGCGTCGGCAGGCAGACTCTCAACCACTGCGCCACCAGGGAAGCCCTACCTGTCCATTTTTAAAGAAAGACTGAGAAAGTCACTGTAATAGGTCAGGAGTCTGAGCTCAGGGTTGGTCAAAGGTACTCACAGGGAGGAAGGTGGTTAAAAGTAGGTGGGTAAAATAGGAGGGCTGGAAAATACAGCCGGGACAACCGTGTTCACCGTGCGTGCTAATAAAGGCCAGAATCTCCTAATTTATCTCTGGTGGGAGATTCTGATGGTTTCACAGGATCAAACTCAAATCATATTCAAACTAGGGGGCTTCCCAGAGGGCGCTGAAGCACCGGCAGAGCCCACCTGCACTCCCACTTTGGCACTCCAGGATCAGAGTTGGGATTGGGGATGGGGTTGCTGTAACCCCAAGGAGGTGAGCAGAGAGGAGGAGTTGATTACCCGTCTCCTCTGACTCTCTGGCCCAAATTGCCTGGCTTCACAGGGGGGACAGAGTTTTGCTGTCAGCAACTGATGGGGCACTTCCAGGCTGGTGGGGTTGCCCAGTGGCCCGACAGCCTGACAGGCTGTCTGCGGTGTGACCGCCCTTTGTTTCTCCAGAATCTGTACATCAGGAGGTGCATGGTTGCGGGAGCCCATTCACCGCCCTCCCCCCAAGGGGGATGGCACCTTCCCTGGCTGTACCCTATGATCACCAGGTACTTGAAATGAATGCAAGTTTTTTGACTTCAAGGAAGAGTTCACATAACCCCTTCTGCCTCGTAATGTGTGGGATTTACTATAATGGAAGGACATTATGAAGAACAGGTAGAAAACTCACCTCTTGGTCTCCATGTAGGAGTTTGTTTTGCACGAATCCCTCCTACATGAGTAGATAGCAGAGGTTTATTTTTGTTCCCGTGTGTGTAGTTGTGGCAGAGGATGTAGGTATGGTGATTTGAAGCCCTCAAAGAAATATTCTCAGAATTCTCAAGACTTCTCTTGATTGGAACCGAAAGAGACCTGGAAAAGGAGGAAAAGAAAAGGAGGAGGGAGAACGAGTGACTGTTTCTCAGTAAATTCACCTTCCTGGTTGATTGTTCTGTCTTCTCATTACTTTCAACTTCTATGTATGTCTAATGGAATAATGTAGAAAGGCTGATTTTTATGCTTTAAAAGATTTTACATCACAAAGAAACTAGAAGTGGCTAACAGAACTTATTCAAATCAATGTTACATAGAGACTTTGATATTAAATTTGTATACTAAAATGGGTTAATCCAAATTTTCTCTTTCTTTTTGAGTGAATATTTGTTAACATATTTTTGTAGATAATAATTTATCCTAGATATACAAAATTGTGAGAATGGGTACCATTTTTCACCACTTAAATGAATAGATCGTACACTTTAAATGCCAATGTTGTGTCTTACATGTTGTTTTTTAATTCCTTGATTTCCAAAACTTGTGTTTATTTAATTGATTTCTATCTAATAATCAGTGTCTCCCCTTTATTGTTTCTTACTTTATATTTTATTGATCTATAGTTAATTTACATTATTATATTAGTTTCAGAGATACAACATAGTGATTCATAAATGTTTAGGTTGTTCTCCATTTATACTTATTATAAAAGAGTGGCTCTATTCCCCATGCTATACAGTACGTCACTGTAGATTATTGATTTTATACATAGTAGATTCTTCCTCAGAATCACCTATCACTATTTTGCTCCTCCACCCTGTGTCTCCCTGCTGGTAACCACTAGTTTTTTCTTTAATGTGTGAGTCTGTTTTGTTGTTTTTGTTGTTGTATTCAATTTTTTAGATGCCACGTGTAAGTGATAACCTACCAGGCTTGTTTTCTCTGCGGCTTATTTTGCTAAGCATAATACCCTCCAAGTCCATCCATGTTCTTGCAAATTTCATTTTTTGCTGAAGTCATCATAAAAAATCTTTTTTATCCCCTAACCTATTGATGACCACTTAGTTTGACTCTATATCTCGGCTATGGCAAATAACACTGTTATGAACATTGGTGTGCAGTTATTTTTTTGAAATAGTGTTTTTGTTTTCTTCTGATATACCCAAGAGTGAAATTGCTGGATGTTATGGTAGTTCTATTTTTAGTTTTTTGTGGAACCTCCATTCTTCTTTCCACAGTAGCTGCACTACTTCACATTCACATCAAGAGCGTACAAGAGTTTCCCTTTCTCCACATCCTCACTAACATTTGTTATTTGTGACCTTTTTGATGACAGCCATTCTGACAAGACTGAGGTGATACATCTCATTGTTTTGGTTTGCATTTTATTGCCGATTAGCTATGTTTAGCATCTTTGTGAGTTCTGGCTGTCTCTCTGTATTTTTTCCTTGGAAAAATGTCTATTTAGGTGTTCTCATTTTTTAAAAAAAGATTTTGGGTGTTGTTCTGATATTGAGTTGTATGTGCTATTTCTGTAGTTGAGATATGAACCCTTGCTTGGTCATCTTTTTGGTGTTAACCTCTTATCATGTGCAAATATTGTCTCCTTCAGCAGATTGTCTTTTCATTTTGTCTTTGGTTTCCTTTGCTGTGCAAAATCTTTTAAGTGTAGTGAAGTCCCATTTGTTTATTTTTGCTTTTGTTTCATTTGCCTTAGTAGACTGAACCTAAAACTGTTGCTATCATTTATGTTGAAGAATGTTCTGTATTTTCCTCTAGGGGTTTTATGGTCCTACATTTAGGTCTTTATTCAGTTTTGCGTTTATTTTATATATGGTGTGCTAAAATACTCTAATTTTTTTCTTTTCCATGTAGCTGACCAGTTTTCCCAGTACCACTGATTGAAGAGACAGTTTTTTCTCCATATTGCCTACTTTGTCATAAATCAATTAAATATAAGTGCGTGGGCTTCTTTCTGGGATCTCTATCCTATTCCAGTGATCTTTGTGTCTGTTTTTGCTCCGGTCCGATTCTCTTTGATTACTGTTGCTTTGCAGTATAATCTGAAGTCAAGGTGCGTGATGCCTCCAGCTCTGTTCTTTCTCAGTATTGTTTGGCTATTTGGGGTCTTTGTGTTTCTATACAAATTTTAAAATTACTTTTTCAAGTTCTGTGAAAATGCTTTAGTATTATGAGAGGGATTGCATTAAATCTGTAGATTGTCTTTGGTAGTGTGGTTATTTTAACAGTATTAATTCTTCCAGTCCATGCACCTGCTATATTTTCCCATCTTTTTCTGTTGCCTTCAACTTCTTTCACCAATGGCTGATAGATTTCTGAGTACATGACTTTTACCTGCTTAGGTGTGTTTGTTCCTAGGTATCTTATTCTTTTTGGTGTGATTGCATATGGTATTGTTTTCTTAATTTTTTTCTTTCTGACAGCTTTGAGTTTTGTTTTTTCTTCTTTTTCTAATTCCTTCAGGTGTAATGTTAGGTTGTTTATTTGATATTTTTCTTGTTTCCTAAGAATAAGCTTGTATCACTTAACTTCCCCCTGTGAACTGCACTGGCTGTGTCCCATAGATTTTGGATCATTGTGTGTTCATTTTCATTTGTCGTGGGTATTTTTAGAATCCCTCTTTAATTTCTTCAGTGTTCCTTTCTTCCCCTTTTATTCTCTTCATCTGTGATGTGGGGACTATCTTTAATATTATGTTTGGATTTCTTTCAGTTGTGTGTGTGTGTGTGATTATTTAAGTTGCTGAGCTCTTAATTTCACATGGACACTAACAACTCTGCATTGTTACTCTCCTCCCCCACAGTTACTGAATTTGACCTTATATTTTACATCTACTTGTTTTGTGTGTCCCTTAACTTCATATTGTGAATATAGATGATTTTATTAGTGTTTTCTTTCATCCTTCCTACTAGCTGTGTACATGGTTGATTTACTGCCTTTGTTGAATATTTGTCTTATCCAATGAGGTTTTTCCTTTAGTAAGTTTCCTTTCCTAATTTTTATGTTTCAGTCGTGGCCTTTTCTTTTTCACTGAGAAAATCCCCTTTAAGATTTCTCATAAAGCTGGTTTGGCGATGCTGATCTCTTTTAGTTTTGCTTCTCTGTAAAACTTTAGATCTCACCATCAAATCTGAAGGAGAGACTTGTTGCATAGAGTATTTTTGGTTATAGATTTTCCCCTTTCATGACTTTAAATATACCATGCCACTCCCTTCTGGCATGCAGAGGTTATCCTGAGAAGTCAGCTGATAACTTTATGCAAGTTCCCATGTTTGTAACTTGTTGCTTTTCCTTTGCTCCGTTTAATAGTGTCTTTTTATCTTTATTTTTTTGCCATTTTAATTACAGTGAGTCTTGGTGTGGTCCTCTTTGGGTTGATCCTGTTTTGGCCTTACTGTGTTTACTGGACTTGGATGTCTGTTTTCTTTCCCAGGTTAGGAAAGTTTTCAGCTTTTATGTCTTCAGGTATGTTCTACACTGCTTTCTCTTTCCTTTTTGCTTCTGGGACCAGTATAATGCAAATATTAGTACACTTGATGTTGTTTCACAAGTCTGTTCAACTTTCCTCATTTCATTTTAATCTACTGTTTTACCGTTCATCTTCAGTGATTGCCAGTACTCTGTCCTTCAGTTTTCTGATTCATTCCTCTGTATCATTTAGTCTACAGTAGTTTTCTTTTAGTGTAATTTCCATTTCAGTTATTGTATTCCTCACCTCTGTTTTGTTGTTCTTTAATGGTCTCTTTTTTTTAAAAAAAATTAACTTCTTGCTCTGGTTGTCAGTTCTTCTCCTGAGTTCTTTGATCATCTTTATAGTGATTACCTTGAACTCTTTGTTGAGGAGATTGCCTATCTCCACTTCACTTAGATCTTCTTCTGAGTTCTTTTCTTGTTCCTTCATTTGGATCGTGTTTCTGTGTCACCTCATTTTTCTTAACTTACTGTTTTTATTGCTATGTATGTAGTAGGTTCGTTACATTTCCTGACTTTGGAGAAGTGGCCTTTTGTAGGAGAGGTCCTATGTGTCCCAGCGGCCCACTGTCCCCTGGTCACTAGAATTATATGTTCCAGGTGTACCCCCTATGTGGACTGCTTGGGCTCTTCTGTTGTGGTGGGCTGACTACTGTGGGTGGTCTGGTAGGCTTGGCTGCCCCCAGAGTGCTTGTTTGCCTGGCTCTGCCTTGTATGGAGGCTGTCTGTGCTGCTTGGTGAGGCTAAATCATAAGGCAGCTGGCTGCACATCTCAGGGGGACACCAAATCTAGTGCTGGTTCACTTATGGGTAGAATTGCAGTCCAGGTGATATCAGGACTAGTTCCCAGTCACTGGTCCTGCGGCTATGACGGCTACTGGGAGGAAGACACAGGTCCTGAGTTCTGGCTGCAGGGCCCAGGAGTTGCAGAGTTGGTGTTGGATCACTGTCCCTGACACAGCTATCTGCAGGGTCTTCGGTATCCCGAGTCTTGTCTTGGCATTCTGATGGGCAGGGTCAGGACCCAGCTGAGTCCATGGCTGCTTGTGGCCTGCAGGTGAGTGTTCTGGTCACACAGGCTGCTGGGCTGTGGTATTCCTGGAGCTGGTGCGTGCCTGTTGGTGTAGGAGGCTGATCCCACTGCCAGAACAGGTTTGCTATTGGGTAAGTCCAAGCTCCATCCAGTCCCTGTGCAGTAATCACCTGCCAACGGTGAGGCAGATTCCAAGTCCAGAGCAGGCTCACTTGTCAGAGGGGCCAGGGACTCTGGGGCTGGTGCCTGCCCACTGAGGTGTGGAGGCTGGTCCTGGGGCTTTTGGTGGCTCGGACCATGTCCAGGGGCAGCTGTGCATTGAGAGGGTCTGAAGGCAGCCTGTTTGCTGGTGGTTGGGGCTATGCCCCTGCTCAGTTAGTTGCTTGGCCTGCAGCATCCTAGTGCTTGTGTCTATGGTCCGGTGGAAATGGGTAGGGTTAGGTCCTGAGGCTAAAAAGATAGAGGGAGGATTCGGAAATTATGCTTGCTGGTACCAGTGGCCACGAGGTAGAAGGAGCTCCCCCAGATGGCTGCTGCCAGTGTCTATGTCCCTGAGGCTGTGCTGTAGTTGCCTCTTGCCTCCCTGGGAGACTCTCCAAGATCAGGAGGTAGGTGTGACCCAGGATCCTTTCAAATGACTGCTTCTGTTCTGATTATCGGGTCATGTGGGATTTTGTGAGCATCTTTTTTTCTTTTTTTTTGCGGTACGCGGGCCTCTCACTGTTGTGGTCTCTTCTGTTGTGGAGCACAGGCTCGTGACGCGCAGGCTCAGCAGCCGTGGCTCACAGGCCCAGCTGCCCCGTGGCATGTGGGATCCTCCCGGACCGGGGCACGAACCCGTGTCCCCTGCATCGGCAGGCGGACTCTCAACCACTGCGCCACCCGGGAAGCCCTGTGAGCATCTTTTAAGTGTGGAATCTCTATTTCCCACAACCCTCTGGCTCTCTGGAAAATAAGCACTACTGGTCTTCAAAGCCCAACTTTCTAGGAACCCTTCTTTCCAGCACAGGATCCCTGGGCTTGGGAGCCTGATGTTCTGTTCATACCCCTTGCTACCTGGGAGCACCTCAGAAATTGTAATTATTCTCCCATTTGTGGGCCACCCACCTGGTGGTATGGGTCTTGACTCTGTTGAGATTTTGCCCTTCCTTCTTGTCTTGCCGAGGTGCCTTCCTTATATCTTTAGCTCTAAAACATCTTTTATGTTAGGTCCCGGCCTTTTTCATCAATTGCTGTTCTGTAAACAATTGTGACTTTGGTGTGCCCATGAGAGGCATCAAGCTCTGGGTGTTTGAATGTTCCCATCTTGGACAATCTCTCCACTTCATTCTTAAATCATATTATTTAATTTTTCTTAGTATCTTATTTGATTAGCGACAGTTTGAAATTTATTATCACTCATGTTTACTTCTCCTGTTTTAAAAAATTGAATAGTGAATTCATTCATTTTGAAATGAAGGTAGTGATCTGTGAATTTCCATACCTCAAAAATCCAGGATAGGACAAAAGCCTTTTCTACCTGTGTTACCCTCAAACTCTGCACCCGACCCCAGCCTGGGGATTAACCTCTTGCACCCATGCTCACCTTCTGTTTTTGGACCGTTCACCATCACTGCATCTGTATGTGTGTTGACAAAGTGAACTCTAGTCTTTCCAGTCTTTGTGTTGTGTTTTCTGGATTAGGGAACAGTCCTCCTATGAATGTACATTTACTGGTCTGCTGAAGTTCATATATAAACCTGTCAAGCACATTACCAGAATTGGAATTGCTTGTATATACACTTTGATAAATTTTAGAGACAATGGTAGAACAGAAGTAAATTGTATTTCAAATCCCACCATATTCTCACACCATGAAAACCCTTCCCTTTTTAATATATTTGTGTGTATTTTATCTTTATGCCCATAGTATATTTCCCAGAGATGGGTAAGTGTTATATTTCTTGCTAGCACATTTACCGTATTGTTCAAACATTTAGTGGTTAAACATGATCATATTTCCATGAACATGCAAATACAAGCTCTTCTCTCACACTGTCTTTTACTCCCTGCTGTTTTGTATTGCCCTCCTAATTCTCAGTCCTGGTCTTTCTTTATGTTCTTCATCAACCTGGATAGGTTATACTATTTTCTCCCTTATTCAAGGCTAATAAAATAGAATAGAACACCCAGAAATAAACCCTGATATATGGCCAAATGATTTTTGACAAGTTGCCAAGACTTTTCAAAGTAGAAAGGATAGTATTTTCAACAAATGGTGCTGAGAAGTCTTGTTGTCAACATGCAACAGAAGGAAGATGGACCCTTACCTAACATCATATGCAAAAATTAATGGAAACGTATTAAGAAACTAAATATAAGACCTAATAAAATAAAAAGTCTTAGAAGAAGACACAGGACAAGAGCTTCATGACATTGGATTTGGCACTGTTTTCCTCAATGTGAAATGAAGGAACAACAAAGGTACAGCTAACAAAAAAATAAACAATTTGCAGTACATAATTTAAAAAAACTGTGTATCAAAGAAATGTAAACAGAATAAAATGGCAACCCACAAGATAGGAGAAAATATTTGAAAGCCATCTATCTGAGAAGAGATTTCTATTCAGAATATACAGAGAACTCCTACAACTCAACAAAAAGCAAACACCCTGATTCAAAAATGGATAAAAGACTTGAATAGATGGTTCTTCAGAAAGATGTACAAATGACTAAGCACTTGAATAGATGCTCCGTATCACTAAATGCATGTTTATATATTTGTGTGCATGCACACACACACAAGCACACAGACACATACACAAGCAGAAAACAAGTATTGGTGAGGATGTGAGGGAGTTGGAAGCATTGTGCTCTGTCAGTGGGAATGTAGAATGATACAGCTGCTTTGCAAAAGAGTATGGCAAGTTTTCAGATATTGAAAAATAGAATTACTACATGATCCAGGAATTGTACTATGAGGTGTACCCAAAGGAATTGAAATCAGGGTCTTAAAGAAATATTTGTACTTCAATATTTATAGCAGTAATAATCACAATAGTTAAAATATGAAAGCAACCAAAGTGTTCATCCACTAGTTCCTGGATAAACAAAGTGTGGTATACCCATATAATACAATATTGTTCACTGTTAAGAAGGTAAAGATCTAGGAATATGCTACAACATGGATGAATGTTGAGGAAATTTAGCTACCAAAATGCCATTTTTGTGACTTTTAGTGAGTCATAACAATACAACTACTTATTTCAATTATATGGGGTACTTAGTGTGGTCAAAACCATAGAAATTGGGAGGGTAATGATGCTTTTCAGGTGGTTATGGAACAAAAAGGAAAGTTGTGTTTAAAGGATATAGAGTTACAGTTTTTAAACGTAGAAAAGAATTAGAAAGATAAATGGTGATGTTCATCACCCAATAATATGAATGTATTTAATATCACTGAACAGTGTACTTTATAATAATTCACATGTTATATTTTATGTTATTTGATTTTACTAACATACAAAATTGGGAAAGAATGTAATATCAGGAAAGGGAGTGACCCTGGGATAGAGCAGAGAGTAATCAGAAGGGTGAGACACTGAAGAGCTGAGAGTCTTCACTGGACAGAAGAGACTTTATAAAAAAGAAAAAAAATACTCTGAGGGTGTATTAAATAGATATCTGTGGGTGTACTGCTATCTCCCATGGGTTATCTTAAGGAGTCTTTAACAAAGTCCATAAGGCTTGCTGAGGCATTTTTAAAAACTGGATTCCCTAGGAGATAATTAGAGGGTGGTACTTCAGTCTATGTCTAGGTTGACAGATTTTGCAGGGAAGACGAACCTGCGAACAGTGGATGTCCAGAGAGTGTAAGTACATGGAAATTAGAAAAAAAATAATAAAGGGAATTAGGAAAACTTTGGACTTTGGAGGTCACGTATTACTGAGTCAGACCTGAGGTTTCTAAGGTGTTATGTACAAAGTTGCTCTTTGGATTACTTGTTGATAAAGATAAGTGGAAAAACTAGAGTCGTTTCCAAGTGTAGGTAAGATATAATGAGAGGATGGAGGTGTAAAGTAGGGAGGCCCAGAGAAAAGTGGGAAGGTCATATTGGGCCACGATGGTGGTAATATCCCGCAGAACAGATGGTAGGGCAGACTATGAATTCATCTTTCTTATTTCGGCTCCCCACCTCATCCTTAATAATTCTTTGGGAATATTTCATTGCTCTGTGTTGCAGGTACAGAATTCTAGTAAGGAGACTACACCCTCAGTGTCCAGCTGTTTGAGTCCTCAGTGTGCTTCAAATGATGGAGAGTTATTGCTTCTTTATGAGAAGAGTTAGTACCTCGTAGGTAAGCTTAAGCTGCAGCTTATGCAATATTGATTCCATTTTATATATACTGTTGGCATGGAGGTTCCTCCTCCTCTTTCCTTGACCATTATGAAATGAATCTATATTTCTCAATATTTGGGTATATCAGATAAATACATTAAGTAAAGGAATCTTATATATTTCTCCCTGCATAATTTGCTTTTTCTTGTTTCTCTTTTACCTTTAGTAAATTAGCACAGGAAGAGACCTTGAAATGTTCTAATCAGGAGAGATTAGAACATCATATTTCTAGAGAGGTTGCTTGGACAGAGCAGGGGTCCCAGTGAGAATCAAGGCTTCTGTTTCTACTTGGAAGTATACCTGTATAGAGTAGAGGGCTCCAGGAAATATCCTAGAATATTGCAATTAGAGAGGCAGGATCTGGTACCAGATCAGTGTACTGTGACATATTTGTCAGTCATCTGATGTGAGATTCTTAGAGCCAATCCCATATGGTAGGGCTGAGTGCAGAGTGATAAAGAACCTGTGAAAGCCTCTGATTGCATGTTAAAGATGAAACTCTGATTTCGGGGAGAATTTTCTTACCTGACTGAATGTCACCTTTCTGTGGGTATGAGATTCTGTGTTTTTCCTCTGTTGATGACCACTGACTGAAAATCATTAGAGGATCATGTCTAGAAAGCATTCATTATTTAATTTCTTAAAGAAGAAAACATAGAAAACATATTTATCCACTTTCAAATTGAGGATCAAGGGGAATGACGTCGGTGAAAATGTCAGAGTAGGGAGCTCTGGCTTGTGTCCATCGCCAGAAACACTGACATACGTGGTAAAACCTGTCAGAATGATCTTATCAACACATGAAAGTTTCCTTTTATTTTTCGCCCTGTAGATTTATCTTTCATTGAAACTTAACTCACTACAGGATGTGGAGAATAAACAGGGAAGTAGAACCTGTATTTCCTGATGAGAGAATCACTAAGTCATATTAGCTGTTCTGAGCTGTGTCTTACTCACCGTGACTGTAATTAAAACAAACAAACAAAACACTTTTTTTTTTGTAAGTCAGTTCTGACATTTCCTCGTTAAAGACAAGGTAACAGATAGAGACTTAGATCTACCAGAATTGAGCAAAATTTTGATTGTACCTGTGTTGAATATATGAGCATGACCTGCTACAGATCTTCATTATACTTATTGCCACAACTGACAAATTCCCTTTTTCCACTCCTGATATGTTGCATGTAAGGAATGCATAGGTCACTAACCCCAGTTGGTCACAGGTAAACTCTGCCACATGGATTACTGGATGGTTTCCTGCTGGAACACCACACATTCTCGAGTATCATGCCTACAGAGTATCTGGGCTCTTCCTTTTTCTGGATAAAGGTTAGATAATCACCTAATTTTATGAGAAATATATAAATTGTATTCTTCAGGTTTTTATTTGTCCATTCTCTTTCAAGTCCTAAGTGCAAATATTAAAGTGATTTCCAAGAGGGTGGTAAATAAGACAGCTACATTTATGCTCCGAAATTAGCAATAAATCATAATACAATTGTAAATGCATTAATGTGTGATTAATATGTAGATACATATGTAAATGCAATTTTAGTAATGCTTTGTGGAGAGCTTCAGAATCTAGGTATTAAAAAAAAAGAAGTTCTTGAAACTCACAGGGAATTATAGAGAAGTCTTTGTGTCTATAAATATCAATCAGAAATAATGCATATTCTCAGAAATAAACTAGGCATAAAATTGTAGGAAAACACTTCATGAAATGAAAGAGCATGTGATGGCCATACAAGAAAAAAGAATATTCTCAGAGAATAATGAACAGTGTGGAGTTCAGCAGAAGGGTAATACAGATTCAGAGCGTAGTACTTTGGAGAGCCTAATTATGAGTTCCTCATATTTCATCTTTGGAGAGACAGTAGTCATTTGAAATATGATGTTATAAGATGACGTTAGCATACTTAAATACTTTCGTTTAGAAATGACCACTTAGAACCAGAATAAATGAAAGAGAACACAAAATTATGTTTCTGTTGATTTTTGAAGATCTCAGGTGAGTTCTGATAATTTAAAAATACATGATGCCTTTCACTGCAAAGTAAAGGAGCTCTTACAGTGGAGGATTCCTGGACTGAATGTCAATATTATGACATAGTGTGAGTGTGTTTCATGTTTGGTAATTGCAGTCATTGTTGCTTTTGTTGTGGTCATCCATTTACAGTGCTTGGTGTCAGTTGATTTATCTGTTGTAAAAATAAAATACAGTCTGTGTCTGTGAAAAAAAATACATGATGTCTTGATAAAATTGTATGGAATTTGAGATCTGGAAAAAAGCATTTCTTTTCTGTAATGCTAGGATGGTAATTGGACATTTTTGCAAGAAAGAGATTTCAGGATGCAAATCTGGTGTCTCTAAGGTGGGAAGTCAGTTCATGGTGGAACATTCTATTAAACTTGTGTGAGTGCAGAAATATTTCTTTGGAAGGAAGAGGTCACGAATCCCTTTTTAACAGTTAGTGGTTTATAGTATACTGAATGAGCAAAATGGTTATGTCTGAACTTTAGAAAAAAATAATATAGTTTTTCTGCATTTATATAATGAAGCTGATGTAGAATATCAAAAATTCTTTATTTTGAAAAACAGTGTAATCAACTTGACATAATTCATATATATTGAACCTGTGGTACACACACACAATAAAACTTACATTCAAAAAATCTTTTGCACTTAAGAAATATTTTCCAGTGTAGTTGATTTACAATGTTGTGGGGTTTTTTTTAATACATGTATATTGGAGTATAATTGCTTTATAACACTGTATTAGTTTCTGCTTTACAGCAAAGTGAATCACCTATATGTATACATATATCCCCATATCCCCCCCTCCTGAGGCTCCCTCCCACACTCCCTATCCCACCCCTGTGGGGGACATAAAGCACTGAGCTGATCTCCCTGTGCTATGCGGCAGCTTACCACTAGCTCTTTTACATTTGGTAGTGTATATATGTCAGTGCTACTCTCTCACTACGTCCCTGTCTCCCCTTTTGCTCTCTGTCCTTAAGTCCGTTCTCTACATCTGTGTCTTTATTCCTGCCCTGTCACTAGGTTCGTCAGTACCATTTTTCTAGATTCCATATATATGTGTTCACGTACAGTATTTGTTTTTCTCTTTCTGACTTACTTCACTCTGTATGACAGACTGTAGGTCCAACCACCTCACTACAAATAACACAGTTTTGTTCCTTTTTATGTCTGAGTAATACTCCATTGTATATATGGGCCACATCTGATTTATATATTCATCTCTTGATGGACACTTAGGTTGCTTCTATGTCCTGGCTATTGTAAAAAGTGCTACAGTGAACATTGTGGTACAAGTATCTTTTTGAATTATGGTTTTCTCAGGGTAAATGCCCGGTAGTGGGATTGCTGGGTCATATGGTAGTTCTATTTTTAGCTTTAAGGAACCTCCATACTGTTCTCCATAGTGGCTGTATCAGTTTACATTCCCACCAACAGTGCAGGAGGGTTCCCTTTTCTCCACACCCTCTGCAGCCTTTATACATTGTTGTATTAATTTCTGCTGTGCAGCAAAGTGATTCAGTTTTATATATATATATATATGTATAGGCTTTTCCATTATGGTTTATCACAGGATATTGAATATAGTTTCCTCCGCTATACAGTAGGTCTTTGTGGTTTGTTTATCCTATGTAGAATAGTTTGCTTCTGCTATTCCAAAACTCCCAATCTTTCCATCCCTCTCTTCTTGGCAACCACAGCTCTGTTTTCTATATCTGTGTGTTTGTTTCTGTTTCACTGACATGTTTATTTGTGGCCTGTTTTCGATTCCACATATAAGTGATATCATATGGTATTTGTCTTTCTCTTTCTGACTTACTTCACTTAGTATCATTATCTCTAGGTCCATCCATGTTGCTGCAAATGGCATTATTTCATTCTTTATTTATGTCTGAGTAATATCTATTGTATACATATACCACACCTTCTTTATACATTCATTTTTCAATGAACATTTAGCTTGTTTCCATGTCTTGGCTATTATAAATACTGCTGCAATGAACATAGGGTTTTATATATCTTTTTGAATTATAGTTTTGTCTAGATATATGTCCACAAGTGGGATTGCTAGATCATATGGCAACTCTCTTTATAGTTTTTTTGAGGAACCTCCATAGTGTTTTCCATAGTGGCTGCATCAACTTACATGGCCACCAACAGTGTAGAAGGGTTCCCTTTTCTCCATACCCCATCCAGCATTTGTTAATTGTAGATTTTTTTTAATGATGGCCATTCTGATCAGTGTGAAGTGATACCTCATTGTAATTTGGATTTGCATTTCTCTAATAATTAGTGATGATGAGCATCTTTTCATGTGTCTATTGGCTATCTGTATGTCTTCTTTGGAGAAATGTTTCTTTAGGTTTTCTACCCATTTTTCCATTGAGTTATTTGTTATTTTGTTATTGAGTTGTATGAGCTGTTTGTGAAGTTTGGAAATTAAGCCCTTGTCAGTCTCATCATTTGCTAATATTTTCTCCCAGTCCATAGGTTGTATTTTCATTTTGATTATGGTTTCCTTTGCTGTGCAACAGCTTATAAGTTTGATTGGTTCCTGTTTCTTTTTTGCTTTTACAGTAAGTCACCTATATATGAACAAGTTCTGTTCCAAGAGTGCATTTGTAAGTCCAATTTGTTTGTAAGTGCAACAAACTTAGCCTAGGTACCCATCTTACACGGTCGGCTATATGGTATTGTACCGTAATAGGTTTATAATACTCTTCACACAAACGATACTTAAAAAACAAACACAAAAATAAAGAAAACAGTTTTAGTCTTACAGTACAGTAACTTGAAAAGTGCAGTAATACAGTACAACAGCTGGGATACTCAGGCTGGCATCGAGGGAACAGGCGAGAAGAGTTGCTGATTGGAGGAGGGAGAGGAGGTGGGAGAAGGTAGAGGTGAAGGATTATCAGCAGTAGGAGACAGAGGGCAAGCTGCCATTTCACTCATGCCTGACGTTGGTGGCACAGGTTCTGGTTCCTCGCTGGATTTAATTCTATCCACCCTCTTGAAAAAGTGATCCATTGATGTCTGGGTCGTAGCTCTTTTTTTCTCATCATAGACGACAAGGTAGCACTGGATTGCATTCTGAATGGCTGCTGCCACCTTTGGGTACCATTCTAGGTTCGGGTCCTGTGCCTCAAAAACTAACAGTGCTTCCTCAAATAAAGAAGATTCCCTTGCCATTTTCTGTGTCGTGAATCTCTTAAGTTCTTCAGTTACTTCTTCCTCCTGTCCCTCTTCATCCTTTCTCTGGGCCTCCAATTCCATCAGTAAGCTCCTCATGTTGCACAGCAAGGAATGCAATGAAATCGTCCTCTTGCAGATCTAGCTCCAGCTTCTCGCTGAGGGTCACTACATTGCTGAAAATCTCTTCAGACTTCTGATCTACCTTCTCAAATCCAAAAAAATCATGAACTGTGGGCAAAGGTTCTTCCAAACCCCATTCATGGTGACCACTATACCTTCACACCATGCAAACTCAATGTTTTTATGGTCTTGTAGATGTTATAGTCCTTCCAAAGTTGTCCCTAGGTTGTTACTGATTTGTCACTTACCTTTACTGCCTGACAAAAAGTGTGACATAAATAATATTTCTTGAAAGTCGCTCTAACTCCCTGGTCCATAGGTTGGATGAGCAACGTAGTATTCAGTGACAGATGCACTACTTTGACGTTGGGATGAAAGTCATCCATGGATGGGGTGTGGCCCAGAGCATTGTCGAGCAGCAAAAGAATGTTTTGCTGGAACGTCCTCCTCCACGCAATATTTCTCTACATCTGGGATAAAGTGGTGGCAAAACCAGTCCTGGAACGTGGCCTGTGTAATCCAGGATATGGGGTTATGCTTCCACGCAACAGGAAGAGAGCCCTTGGCTATGTGTTTAAGGGTTCTCGGGTTCTCTGAATGATAAACTACGAGAGGCTTCAGCTTCAATTCACCGGAAGCATTGCCACCAAACAACAGTTAGACTGTCCTTTGCTGCTTTACAGCCCGGCATCAACTTTTCCTCCTTACTGATGTAACTTCGGTCTGGCATCCTCTTCCAGTACAGTTGGGTCTCATCCACATTAAAAACCTGGTTGGGTAAATACACACCATCATCAATAATTTCTCAAAGTGTTTCCGGGAGTTCCCGGACAGCTACCCTATCTGCCCTTGCTGCCTCTCCACTTACTTTTACATTATGAAGGTTGGCTCTAGCCTTGAACCGATGAAACCAGCCATGGCTGGCATTAAAAGATGTGCCCTCTGATTCTTTCCCGTGTTTCTTCTTCAAGTCTTCATGAAGGCTTTTAGCTTTCTCTTGAATCAGCATCAAGCTGAGCAGGACTCAGCACTAATGTTGATCCTGCATCTGCACACTGAGAAGTTTCTCCATCTCCTCCATCACTTTTCCATGCTTCTTCAGTGTTTTGTCAGCATCATCAGTACAGCAGACTTCACATGTTCCATGATCTTGTCCTTGTTCTGTAGATTCGTGACAACGATAGAATGATTCATGTTATAAGAATGAGCGATGTCTAACATCTTTTTGCCTCGCTCCACTCTCTTAATTACTTTCACTTTTGTTTCCATCGTTATCGCGTGGCCCTTCTTAACAGTACCAGCTACATCACCACTGCTTTTACGCTTGCTTCCAGACATCTTGGGCTTGAAATAAAGGTACTGTACTACTGTACTCTATACAGTACTGTAAAGAACACAAAAGCGCAACCACTTATAGAGGATGAACGCACGTGACAATGTATGCCAGACACGTGAACTAACTTACATGCGAATTGGACATGCAAATGGACGTTTGCATCTTTGAAAGTTTGCAACTTGAAGGTGCTTATGTAGGTGACTTACTGTATTTGTACTGCCTAGGGAGAACTACCTAGGAAAACTGTGGTATGATTTATGTCAGAGAATGTTTTGCTTATGTTCTCTTCTAGGAGTTTTAAGGTGTCCTATGTTATATTTAAGCATGTAAACCGTTTTGAGTTTATTTCTGTGTATGGTGTGAGGGTATGTTCTGACTTCACTGATTTGAATACGGCTGTCCAACTTTCAAAACACCACTTGCTGAAGAGACTGTCTTTTCCCCATTGTATATTCTTGCCTCCTTTGTCGAAGGTTAATTGACCATAGGTGTGTGGGTTTATTTCTGGGCTCTCTATTCCATTCCATTGATCCATGTATCTCTTTCTGTGCCAATACCATGCGGTTTTGATTACTGTAACTTTCTAGTATTGTCTGAAGTTTAGGAGGGTTATGCCTCCTGCTTTGTTCTTTTTCCTCAGGATTGTGTTGACAGTTCTGACTTTTTATGGTTCCAGATATATTTTAGGATTATTTGTTCTAGTTCTGGGGAAAGTGTCATGGGCAATTTGACAGGAATCACATTAAATCTGTAGATTGCTTTGGGTAGTATAGCCACTTTAACAGTTTTAATTCTTCCCATCCAAGAGCATGGGATGTCTTTCCATTTCTCTGGATCATCTTCAGTTTCCTTTACTAATGTTTTGTAGTTCTCAACATATAAGTCTTTCACCTCCTTGGTGAGGTTTTTTCCTAAGTATTTTATTTTCTTGATGCCATTTTAAAAAGGATTGCTTGTTTACATTTCCTTTCTGATATTTCATTGTTAGTGTAAAGAAATGCATCCAGGGACTTCCCTGGTGGCTCCATGGTTGAGAATCCGCCTGCCAATACAGGGGGCATAGGTTTGTGCTCTGGTGCAGGAAGATCTCACATGCCGTGGAGCAACTAGACCTGTGTGCCACAAGTACTTAGCCTGCACACTAGAGCCCGTGAGCCACAAGTACTGAGCCCATGTGCGACAACTACTTAAGCCCGCATGCCTAGAGCCCATGCTCCGCAACAAGAGAAGCCACTGCAATGAGAAGCCTGCGCACCACAACGAAGACTAGCCCCCACTGGCCACAACTAGAGAAAGCCCGTGCACAGCAATGAAGACCCGATGCAGCCAAAATAAATTTAAAAAAAAAGAAAAACCAAGAAATGCAACCAATTTATGTATGTTAATCTTCTGTCCTGCTACTTTGCTGAATTTGTTTATCAGTTCTAGTAGTTTTTGGTTGGAACTTTTAGGGTTTCCTTTATATATATTATCATGTCATCTACATACAATGACAACTTTACCTCTTCCCTTCCAATGTGGTTAGATTTTATTTCTTTTTCTTGTCTGATTGTTGTGGCTAGGACTTCCAGTACTATGTTGAAGAGAAGAGGTGAGAGTGGGCATCCTTGTCTTCTTCCAGATTTTAGGGGGAAGGCTTTCAGCCTATGAACATTGAGTATTATATTGGTTGTGGGTTTGTCATAAATAGCTTTTATTATGTTGAGATATGTTTCCTCTATACCCACTTTGGTAAGTTTTTTTTTTTCTTTTTGCAGTACGTGGGCCTCTCACTGTAGTGACCTCTCCCGTTGCGGAGCACAGGCTCTGGACGCACAGGCTCAGTGGCCATGGCTCACGGTCCCAGCCACTCTGCGGCATGTGGGATCTTCCCGGACCGGGGCACGAACCTGTGTCCCCTGCATTGGCAGGCGGACTCTCAATCACTGCGCCACCAGGGGAGCCCTGGTAAGTGTTTTTATCATCAATGGATGTGCTTTTCCGGCATCTATTGAGATGATCATTTGTTTTGTGTTTTTCCTTTGTTGATGGGGTGTATCATGTTGGTTGATTTGCATATGTTGAAACAACTTTGTGACACTGGGGTGAATCAAATTTGGTCATGGTGTATGATCCTCTTATGTGTTGTCAGATTCGGTTTTCTGATATTCAGTTGAGAATTTTTGCATCTATATTTATCAAAGATATTGGTCTGCAATTTTCTTATTTTGGTAGTGTCTTTCTCTCTGTGTTTGTTTTTTAAGTCTTTAATGAATTTGTTCCAATATTCCTTCTGTTTTATGTTTTGGTTTCTTGTTTGTGAGGCATGTGGGATCTTAGCTCCACCATGAGGTATTGAACCTGCCCCCCCCTGCAGTGGAAGGCGAAATCTTAACTACTGGACAACTAGAAAAGTCCCCATCTGTATTTTGTTTGTTTGTTTGTTTGTTTCAGTAGATTTCTTTCTTTATTTTTGGATGGATTGGGTGTCCATTGCTTTGCTTTTGTTGCAGAGCATGGGCTCTAGGTGCACGGGCTTCAGCAGTTGTGGCTATCAGGCTCAGTAGTTGTGGCTCCTGGGCTGTAGAGCGCAGGCTCAGTAGTTGTGGCACACAGGCTTAGTTGCTCCGCGGCATGTGGGATCTTCCCAGACCTGGGCTCGAACCTATGTCCCCTGCATTGTCAGACGGATTCTTAACCACTGTGCCACCAGGGAAGTCCCCCCCATCTGTTTTTGATATCAGGGTGATGGTGGCTTCATAGAATGTCTTTGGAAGTATTCTTTACTCTTCAATCTTTTCGAAGAGTTTGAGAAGAATCAGTGTAAGTTTTGCTTTGTATATTTGGAAGAATTTGCCTGTGAAACCATCTGATACTGGACTTTTGTTGGTAGGGAGTTCTTTTTAATTACAGATTCTATTTTGCTTTTAGTGATCAGTATGTTCAAGTTATCTATTTCTTCTTGATTCAGTTTTGTTTGGCTGTAAAAAAACCACATATATTTTTAGGTTATGTTAGCACCTAAATACTTACCATGTATTAGACCACAAAAGAGTGAAGAAAAAAATATTAAAATATTTTTTCAAATAGAAAATGTATTGAGATATTTTTCACAAATTGGGATAATAATACTAATTACAATAATGACAAATTGTTCTGAACTTAAAGACTATTTTATCTAAGATGCTTATTATATGCTTATTATAAGCATGGTATTATATGCTTATATATTATATGATATTATATATGCTTTTTATATGCTTATTATAAGCATGATATTATATGCTTATTGTTTTAAAATACATGGAATGTTTTCTCCTTTCTAACGTAATTCTTTTATTTTACCTGTATATTGTGAAAAAAATTTAGTTGCACGTAATATAAAAAATTACACTTTAATAGGAGATATTAATCCAGTTACATTTACTATAGTACTGAAAATACTTAGGTTTAGAGTTACCATGTTATCGAGTGCTGTTTTTTATTTATTTATTTTTTAAAAAGAGTTAATTGGGGGGGGGCATAAATTATTTATTTATTTATTTATATCATCTTATTGGACTATAATTGCTTTACTATGGTGTGTTAGTTTCTGCTTTATAACAAAGTGAACAAGCTATACATACACATATATCCCCATATCTTCTCCCTCTTGCATCTCCCTCCCACCCTCCCTATCCCACCGCTCTAAGTGGTCACAAAGCACTGAACTGATCTCCATGTGCTATGCAGCAGTTTCTTACTAGCCATCTATTTTACATTTGGTAGTGTATATAAGTCCATGCCACTCTCTCACTTCATCCCAGCTTACCCTTCTCCCTCCCCATGTCCTCAAGTCCATTCTCTATGTCTATGTCTTTATTCCTGTCCTGCCCCTAGGTTCTTCCAAACCATTTTTTTTCTTTTTGTTTAGATTCCATATATATGTGTTAGCATACAGTATTTGTTTTTCTCTTTCTGACTTACCTCGCTCTGTATGACAGATTCTAGGTCCATCCACCTCACTACAAATAACTCAATTTTATTTCTTTTTATGGCTGAGTAATATTCCATTTTATATTGAAGATGTGCAGCATCTTCTTTATCCAGTCATCAGTTGATGGACACTTAGATTGCTTCTATGTCCTGGCTATTGCAAATAGAGCTGCAGTGAACATTGTGGAACATGACTCTTTTTGAATTATGGTTTTCTGCAGATATATGCCCAGTAGTGGGATTGCTGTGTCATATGGTAGTGGTAGTTCTATTTTTAGGTTTTTAAGGAACCTCCATACTGTTCTCAATAGTGGCTGTATCAATTTACACTCCCACCAACGGTGCAAGAGGGTTCCCTTTTCTCCACACCTCTGCAGCGTTTATTGTTTGTAGATTTTTTTGATGATGGCCATTCTTACCTGTGTGTGGTGATACCTCATTGTAATTTTGATTTGCGTTTCTCTAATGATCAGTGATGTTGAGCATTCTTTCATGTGTTTGTTGGCAAACTGTATATCTTCTTTGGAGAAATGTCTGTTTAGGTCTTCTGCCCATTTATGGATTGGGTTGTTTGTTTTTTTGATATTGATCTGCATGGGCTGCTTGTAAAGTTTGGAGATTAATCCTTTGTCAGTTGCTTTGTTGGCAAATATTTTCTCCCATTCTGAGGGTTGCCTTTTCATCTTGTTTACGTTTTCCTTTGCTGTGCAAAAGCTTTTAAGTCTCATTAGGTCTTATTTGTTTATTTTTGTTTTTATTTCCATTTCTCTAGGAGGTGGGTCAAAAAGGATCTTGCAGGCTTCCCTGGTGGCGCAGTGGTTGAGAGTCCGCCTGCTGATGCAGGGGACACAGGTTCGTGCCCCGGTCTGGGAAGATCCCACATGCCACGGAGCAGCTAGGCCTGTGAGCCATGGCTGCTGAGCCTGCGCGTCCAGAGCCTGTGCACTGCAATGGGAGAGGCCACAACAGTGAGAGGCCCGCGTACTGCAAAACAAAACAAAAAAAAAAAAGGATCTTGCTGTGATCGATGTCATAGAGTGTTCTGCCTATGTTTTCCTCTAAGGGTTTTATAGTGTCTGGCCTTACATTTAGGTCTTTAATCAATTTTGAGTTTATTTTTGTGTATGGTGTTAGGGAATTTTCTAATTTCATTCTTTTACCTGTAGCTGCCCAGTTTTACCAGCACCATTTATTGAAGAGGCTGTGATTTCTCCATTGTATATTCTTGCCTCCTTTATCATAAATAATGTGACCATATGTGTATGGGTTTATCTCTGGGCTTTCCCTCATGTTCCATTGCTCTATATTTCTGTTTTTGTGCCAGTACCATACTGTCTTGAGTACTGTAGCTTTGTAGTATTGTCTGAAGTCAGGGAGCCTGCTTCCTCCAGCTCTGTTTTTCTTCTCAAGATTGCTTTGGCTATTCGGGGTCTTTTGTGTTTCCATACAAATTGTGAAATTTTTTGGTGCAGTTCTCTGAAAAATGCCATTGGTAGTTTGATAGGGATTGCATTGAATCTGTAGATTGCTTTGGGTAGTATAGTCATTTCCACAATGTTGATTCTTCCAATCCAAGCACATGGTATATCTCTCTGTTTGTGTCATCTTTGATTTCTTTAATCAGTGTCTTATAGTTTGTTGAGTAAACTACTTTTGTCTCCTTAGGCAGGGTTATTCCTAGGTATTTTATTCTTTTTGTTGCAGTGGTAAATGGGAGTGTTTCCTTAATTTCTCTTTCAGATTTTTCATCTTTAGTGTATAGGGATGAAAGTGATAACTGTACATTTATTTTGTGTGCTGCAACCTTACCAGATTCATTGATTAACTCTAATAGGTTACTGGTAGCATCTTTAAGATTCTCTATGTATAGTATCATGTCATCTGCAAACAGTGAGAGCTTAACTTCTTCTTTTCCGATTTGGATTCCCTTTATTTCTTTTTCTTCTCCGGTTGCTGTAGCTAAAAATTCCAAAAGTGTGTTGAATCATAGTGGTGAGAGTGGGCAACCTTGTCTTGTTCCTGATCTTGGTGGAAATGGTTTCACTTTTTCACCATTGAGAACGATGTTGGCTGTGGGTTTGTCATATATGGCCTTTATTATGTTGAGGAAGGTTCCCTCTATGCCTACTCTCTGGAGGTTTTTTTTAATCATAAATGGGTGTTTAATATTGTCTAAAACATTTTATGCATCTCTTGAGATGACCATATCGTTTTTATCCTTCAGTTTTTTAATATGGTGTATCACACTGATTTGCATATATTGAAGAATCCTTGCATCCCTGTGATAAATCCCATTTTATCTTGGTGTATGATCCTTTTAATGTGCTGTTGGATTCTGTTTGCTAGTCTTTTGCTGTGGATTTTTGCATCTGTGTTCATCAGTGATATTGGCCTGTAGTTTTCTTTCTTTGTGACATCTTTGTCTGGTTTTGGTATCAGGGAGACGGTGGTCTCATAGAATAAGTTTGGGAGAGTTCCTCCCTCTGCTATATTTTGGAAGAGTTTGAGAAGGATAGGTGTTAACTCTTCTCTAAATGTTTGATAGAATTTGCCTGTTAAGCCATCTGGTCCTGGGCTTTTGTTTGTTGGAAGATTTTTAATCACAGTCTCAATTTCAGTGCTTTGGATTGGTTTGTTTATAGTTTCTATTTCTTCCTGGTTCAGTCTTGGAAGCTTGTGCTTTTCTAAGAATTTGTCCATTTCTTCCAGGTTGTCCATTTTATTGGCATATTGTTGCTTGCAGTAATCTCTCATGATCCTTTGTATTTCTGCAGTGTCAGTTGTTACTTCTCCTTTTTTATTTGTAATTCTATTGATTTGAGCCTTCCTTTTTTTCTTGATGAGTCTGGCTAATGGTTTGTCAATTTTGTTTATCTTCTTAGAGAACAAACTTTTAGTTTTTTTGATCTTTGCTGTTGTTTCATTCACTTCTTTTTCATTTATTTCTGATCTGATCTTTATGATTTCTTTCCTCTGCTGACTTTTTTTTTTTTTTCTTTCTTTCTCTAATTGCTTTCGGTGTAAGGTTAGCTTGTTTATTTGAGATGTTTCTTGTTTCTTGAGGTAGGATTGTAGTGCTATAAACCTCCCTCTTAGAACTGCTTTTTCTGCATCCCATAGGTTTTGGGTCTTCATTGTCATTTGTTTCTAGGTATTTTTTAAATTTCCTCTTTGATTTCTTCAGTGACGTCTTGGTTATTAAGTAGTGTATTGTTTAGCGTCCATGTGTTTGTATTTTTTACAGATCTTTTCCTGTAATTGATATCTATTCTGATGGCATTGTGGTCAGAAAAGATACTTGATACGATTTCAATTTTCGTAAATTTACCAAGGCTTTTTTTGTGACCCAGGATATGATCTATCCTGGAGAATATTCCACGAGCACTTGAGATAAAGTGTATTCTGTTGTTTTTGGATGGAATGTCCTATAAATATCAATTAAGTCCATCTTGTTTAATGTATTATTTAAAGCTTGTGTTTCTTTATTTATTTTCATTTTGGATGATCTGTTCATTGGTGAAAGAGGGGTGCTAAAGTCCCCTACTATGGTTGTGTTACTGTCGATTTCCCCTTTTATGGCTGTTAGCATTTGCCTTATGTTTTGAGGAGCTCCTGTGTTGGGTGCATAAATATTTACCATTGTTATATCTTCTTCTTGGATTGATCCCTTGATCATAATGTAGTGTCCTTCTTTGTCTCCGGTAATAGTCTTTATTTTAAAGTCTTTTTTGTCTGATATGAGAATTGCTACTCTAGCTTTTTTTTGATTTCCATTTGCATGGAATATCTTTTCCCATCCCCTATCTTTCAGTCTGTATGTGTCTCTAGGTCTGAAGTGGGTCTCTTGTAGACCGCGTATATGCTGGTCATGTTTTTGGATCCATTCAGCCAGTCTATGTCTTTTGGTTGGAGCATTTAATCCATTTACATTTAAGGTAATTATTGATATGTATGTTCTTATTACCATTTTCTTAATTGTTTTGGGTTTGTTATTGTACATCTTTTCCTTCTCTTGTGTTTCCTGCCTAGAGAAGTTCCTTTAGCGTTTGTTGTAAAGCTGGTTTGGTGGTGCTGAATTCTCTTAGCTTTTGCTTGTCTGTAAAGGTTTTAATTTCTCTGTCAAATCTGAATGAGATCCTTGCTGGGTCGAGTAATCTTGGTTGTAGCTTTTCCCCTTTCATCACTTTAAATATGTTCTGCCAGTCCCTTCTGGCTTGCAGAGTTTCTGCTGAAAGATCAGCCGTTAATCTTTTGGGGATTCCCTTGTATGTTATTTGTTGTTTTTCCCTTGGTGATTTTAATATTTTTTCTTTGTATTTAATTTTTGATAGTTTAAGTAATATATGTTTTGGCATGTTTCTCCTTGGGTGTATCTTGTATGGGACTCTGCACTTCCTGAACTTGATTAATGATATCCTTTCCCATATTAGGGAAGTTTTCAACTATTATCTCTTCAAATATTTTCTCAGTCTCTTTCTTTTTCTCTTCTACTTCTGGGACCCCTATATTCGAATATTGGTATGTTTAATGTTGTCCCAGAGGTGTCTCAGATTGTCCTCAATTCTTTTCATTCTTTTTTCTTTATTCTGCTCTGCAGTAGTTATTTCCACTATTTTGTCTTCCAGGTCATTTATCCATTCTTCTGCCTCAGTTATTCTGCTATTGTTTCCTTCTAGAGCATTTTAAATTCCATTTATTGTGTTGTTCATCATTGTTTGTTTGCTCTTTAGTTCTTCTACGTCCTTGTTAAACGTTTCTTGTATATTCTCCATTCCAGTTCCAAGATTTGGGATCATCTTTAATATCATTACTCTGAATTCTTTTTCCGGTAGACTGCCTATTTCCTCTAAGTTTGTTTGTTCTGGTGGGATCTTACCTTGCTCCTTCACCTGCTGTGTGTTCCTCTGTCATATTTGGCTTTGGGGACTGTGTTTGGGGTCTCCTTTTCGCAGGCCGCAGATTCGTAGTTCCCGTTGTTTTTGGTGTCTGCCCCCAGTGGCTGAGGTTGGTTTAGTGGGTTGTGTAGGCTTTCTGGTGGAGGGGACTGGTGCCTGTGTTTTGGTGGGTGTGTCTGGATCTTGTCTTTCTGGTTGACAGGTCTGCATCCAGTGGTGTGTTTTGGAGTGTCTGTGGCATTATTATGATTTTAGGCAACCTCTCTGCTAATGGGTGGGCCTGCATTCCTGTCTTGCTAGTTGTTTGGCATGGGATATCCAGCACTGGATCTTGCTCGTCTCTGAGTGGAGCTGGGTCTTAGCGTTGAGACGGATGTCTCTGGGAGGCTTTCACTATTTGATATTACAAGGTGCCAGAGGTCTCTGGTAGACCAATGACCTGAACTCGGCTCTCCCAACTCAGAGGCACAGGCCTGACACCCGGCTGGAGTACCAAGACCCTGTCAGCCACACGGCTGGGGGTGAGAGCAAGAGGTAGCTTTGGTACATCTGAAAGACCACCAATGAGATTCACTGACCATTTTCTCTACAGAAGTGAAGAAAACAAAATTCAGTGTTTGGCTAGTCAGCCACTTTGGAAGCCAGTCTCCAAGATGGCCCTAATTATCCCCTAATTATCTCCCAGTCTTCATGTACCTGTGTGGCTCCTCACACTTGAAAAGGGCTGACTGTTTAACTAATAAGAAATTGCAGAAATGACAAAGTGCAGCTTCCAAAGTTATGAAAGACATTGCAGCTTCTGCTTTGGTTTCTGCTAGATCACTCATCCTGGGGTAAGCCAGCTGCCATGTCATGAGGACACTCAAGCAGCCCTAAGGAGAGATCCATGTGGCAAGGAACTGAGGCCTCTTACCTACAGCCACGTGAGTGAGTCATCTCAGAAGTCAAAAGATTTAATTTTATTTATTTTTCATTGCATTGGGTCTTTGTTGCTGCACAAGGTTTCTCTAGTTGTTTCAAGCAGGGGTTACTCATCGTTGTGGTGCACGGGCTTCTCCTTGTGGTCGTTTCTCTTGTTGTGGAGTATGGGCTCTAGGTGCATGGGCTTCAGTAGTTGTGTCATGCAGGCTCAATAGTTGTTGCTTGCTGGCTCTAGAGCGCAGGCTCAGTAATTGTGGCACACGGGCTTAGTTGCTCTGCGGCATGTGGGATCTTCCCAGACCAGGGATTGAACCCCTGTCCCCTGCATTGGCAGGCAAATTCTTACCCACTGTGCCACCAGGGAAGTCCAGTGTGCTCTTTTTTAAACCTAGTCTGTTTTCATTATTTTCTATCTTAACAATTCTGTATTAATTAAAAAAAAAATAATACTCCTTTCTACCCCTCCTGTTTGAGGATTATATATGAAGAGTTATGTCTTATTTATTAATCTCAAATTTTCACCTTTTAAGAAGTAATCACAATGTCAAGTATTTAATACCTTTCAGTTCCACCTTGAAAAGCATGGATATTAAAGTGCTAATATAATTACCTTCCCTAGTATATCGTTTTTACTTTTTGTTATGTATAAAAAACAACTAAAAACATGCATGGTTTGTAAGGAAATGACAAATTTCAGAAAATTCAGAATCTGAATACACTCTATACAGAGCTTCTAGATAAAGACACAGAAAATTGCCAGATACTCAGAGGCCCCCTGATCCCACTCTAGTGACTCCCCTTAAGGTTTAATATTGTTCTTGTATCTAACAAAAAGATCATGTTACCTGTATTTTGTAGTTTATATAAATGTTATGGCACAGTAAAATCACTTTTGGATTGGGCTTTTTTATTTTGTGTTGCTTGTGAATATGCCTATATGGTTTCCTGTTGTGATCATGCATTGCCACTGTTGCATAGGATTCCATAGTGTAAATATTTAACAATTAATTTATTCCAATTTGTATTACAATATGAGTGATTTTCAGTTTGTGCCTATTGAGAATAGCATGGGTATAAAAATTCTAGAACTTGAGCTTTGGTGGTGTGTGTATAAATTATTGTTCAGTATACATGTAGTAGTAAAATTTTCGAGTCATAGCTTTCATGTGTTTATCTTTTTAGATATTTCTAAATATTTTCAAAACATGTGTATGATTTTTCTTTTTCTTTTTTTTTACATCTTTATTGGAGTATAATTGCTTCACAATGGTGTGTTAGTTTCTGCTTTATAACAAAGCGAATCAGTTATACATATACATGTGTTCCCATATCTCTTCCCTCTTGCATCTCCCTCCCTCCCACCCTCCCCATCCCACCCCTCTAGGTGGTCACAAAGCACCGAGCTGATCTCCCTGTGCTATGTGGCTGCTTCCCAGTAGCTATCTATTTTACGTTTGGTAGTGTATATATGTCCATGCCACTCTCTCGCTTTGTCACAGCTTACCCTTTCCCCTCCCCATATCGTCAAGTCCATTCTCTAGTAGGTCTGTGTCTTTATTCCTGTCTTACCCCTAGGTTCTTCATGACAGTTTTTTTTTGTTAAATTCCATATATATGTGTTAGCATACAGTATTTGTCTTTCTCTTTCTGACTTACTTCACTCATTTGTATGATTTTTCATCCTCAGCAGCAGTGAATGAGATTCAAGGATTATATACATTCTCGTCAAACCTGATAATACCTGTCATTTTCATTTGAACTTTCTGGTTGGTAAGTGATAATTAAATGTATCACTTTTTTTGCATTTAATTGACTACTAAGAAGCCAAGCATCTTTTGATATGTTTACTTAACACTCTGTACTCTCTTTTTGGAAATACCTTTTGGTATATTTTCCCCATGTTTGCTATTACATTATCTTCTTATTGAAGACTTCTTTTTTTTTAACATCTGAAGACTTCTTATTGAGGAGTTTTTAATATATGCTTGCTATGAGTTCTTCTCTCTTTCTGTCTCTCCTTCTCTTTCTTTAGATGAGTGTCAGTTTTTAATAACATCTAATTTGTTATTTTCTATTTATTTATTTATTTAGTCTTATTTCTATTTATTTATGTAGTCTTCTTATCTGTAGCAGAACACATTATTTATTCTAAATCACAAATATGTTTTCGTTTCTTCAATAAATCTAATTATTAATCTTTAAATTTAAGTTAACTTTCTAAACTAAATATGTTGTATCATAGTGAGTATTAATTTTTCTGTGACAGCTGAAAGGTTACATTTATTCAGAAAATGTTGTATTCAGCTTTCTTTTCATTTGCTCCTACTTCTCATTGATTCATAGAGGTAAACATCACTTCATCCATGGGTCTGACTTTTCTCTGATTTCTCATGGTCATTCTCACTAATTCGTCTTGCCTCCTGAAATCTTTAGCAATCCCATTATTCCACAGAAGCAGAAACCTTCCTTGGGCCTTTTTCCTCAGAAGATTGATTATTCCCACATTTTAAATGGGAGATTGCAATAAGTTAGGAGAAAATGCCACAAGGGTCTCTCATTTTATTTTTCACATCTTGTATCAGCCTCTGCTTGCACTCTGTGTTCAAAGATTTTTGTACAACACATTGATGGAAGATGTCAGTTGTTTCTCTCCTTGGGGAAAAAGACAGATTAATTACCTGACAAATAAAATAAAGACAGTGTCTTGCTCTGTTCAAATGTTGGACAGGATTGCTTGCATCCTACTTTAAAAGTTTCAGGTGACTGTAGCTTAAGATTCCTAAGCTTTTTTTTTTTTTTTTTTTTTTTGCGGTACGCGGGCCTCTCACTGCTGTGGCCTCTCCCGTTGCGGAGCACAGGCTCCGGACGCGCAGGCTCAGCGGCCATGGCTCACGGGCCCAGCCGCTCCGCGGCATGTGGGATCTTCCCAGACCGGGGCACGAACCCGTGTCCCCTGCATCAACCACTGCGCCACCAGGGAAGCCCAAGATTCCTAAGCTTTAATCCGTATTTGCACCAAGCACAGCACCCAAAAGGACTGCCTTACATAACCCCATGAGACTTTTGTGTGCAAGTGGAACAGATAAAAATATAAAACTATTGCTGTCTTTTTGTGTCATAAAAATGATTTTTTGTCTCATTTAAAATATTTTTTTCTAAAATCCAAAAACGTGTCAGGCTAAAATATTGGAATTTCAAATATGGTAAATCTAAGACCCTTCAAATTTCTGTCCAGTTTTGTTGATGATGGGATGCCATCAGAGATATGACTTCATCAAACACAATAGGTAAGATCCCTTCATATGCCTGATTGGGGAATATGAAAATAATCCCTGGAAAAATCTGGACATTTTCTGGTTCTCAAGTATTGGTTAAGATGGTAGAAAGGACCCTTCATTGTCCTATATGTGAATGCAGATCAATTGAGAGAGGTGGGGATAAAACAAGCAGCCTAAATATCCTTTATGTTTGCTGTACTACTAGTAGAAAGAGGAAGGCTCAACCTATCACCATGGTTGATATAGGAAATGAGCTGCTGAAACTACACAGAAATGTATCTGCTTGTATTTTCTGTGCAGATACCTTCTCTTTTGGTGTGCCCTGATACCTCCCTCAACTTATGTACCAACTCCAGTAGCATTAAGCAGAAATCCAAAGAAATCTATTCTTTGGAATTATGAGGAAGGGAAGAGTCAAAAATTTTATAGCATGTTCTATACAAGTATACACATCACCATCCTTATCTATGTCATGCCATGCATGGAGGGTCAGTAGGTTCAGGGGATTCTGGAAGCACCAAGGTCTGTGGGGTTAATCACAGCTACATTCATGGGCAGTAAAAGAGAAGGGCCTTATCTTGCTCACTTTCTCAATGCTAGTAGCTACAAAAAGAAGAGGACAGCAGACATCTTAGGGAGTAGAGCCAACATTAAATGAAATGTCCTAATTACTCTAGGCAACCTCTCATGATAGCCTCCCATAGCTCCTCGAATCCCTACATCCTTGCACAAGGGATAGTGTAATATTACTGGAGTGTGTGACTGCAGATTAGCATTATTTTTGCTGAAAAAAAATGAAAGTAGGTTCAAGTGATAGGGTTTGAAAAGGGTTCACAGTGCCAGGGAAACTATTGTAACAATGTGGACAGAACCCTTTGGATGGATTCATCATGTTTTTGTTTTTGTTTTTTTTCTGCTTCAGAATCTGTAGTAGAGATTGGTGTGTTCCATGATGCATTCCCGCTTCTTATACGTTTTAGATGGAATACCCCATTAGGAAGAAGTGCACGTAAGGAAGATTAGTGAGTCAAACTCCTCTGCCCTCTGTCAGCAGTGGGTGCAAAGGGATTTAGACCAAGTGCTTTCATCCTTTGACGTGCAAAGTTTTCACTATATGAATGATGTTTTGTTTGTTTGCAGGTCAGGAGCCTTGGTCTCAATATCCCTGTTTAAAAAGTGTTATCAAATGTCTGCCAGAAAGAATTGCTGATGATACTGGAAAAAATTGAGAGTTATCCTTAACAATTAAAGGTTTTGTAGCAACATGGATGGACCTAGAGATTGTTATACTGAGTGAAGCAAGTCAGACACAGAAAGACAGATATCATTTGATATTGCTTATATGAGGAATCTAAAAAAGAAAAAAAAGGTACAAATGAACTAATTTACACAACAGAAATAGAGTTATGGATATAGAAAACAAACTTATGGTTACCAGGGGATAAGTGGGGAAGGGATAAATTGGGAGATTGGGACTGACCTATACACACTAGTATATATAAAATAGATAAGTATTGATAAGGACCTGCTTTATAGCACAGGTAACTCTACTCAATGGTGTGTACTGGCATATACGGGAAAAGAATCTTAAAAAAAACAACAAGGGTTTTGGGAGTATATAATAAATATAAATGTGCAAACCTTTAACATGAAAGGAAAAATCAGTTAACTCTGTGGTCCCTGTTATGGTGTAAACATTTTGTACCTCTAATTTTAAAATTTTGAAACCCAGCTCCCATGTTGATGGTATTAGCAGGTGGGGCTTTTGGGAGGTGATTAGGTCATGAGGCCAGACACCTCAAACATGGGATTAGTGACCTAATAAATGTAGCACACAGAAGATCTCATGCCCATCACATGATTTCATTGCCGAGCGAGAAGACCCACGTTATGAACCAGATATTGGTCCCTCACCAGACACTAAGTCAGCTGGCAACTTGTTCTTTTTTTAAAATTAATTAATTTTTTGGCTGTGTTGGGTCTTTGTTGCTGTGTGCGGGCTTCTCATTGGGTGGCTTCTCTTGTTGCAGAACATGGGCTCTAGGCGTGCGGGTTTCAGTAGTTGTGGCACACGAGCTCAGTAGTTGTGGCCTGTGGTCTCTAGAGTACAGGCTCAGTATTTGTGGTGCACGGGCTTAGTTGTTCCATGGCATGTGGGATATTCCAGGACCAGGGCTCGAACCCGTGTCCACTTTATTGGTAGGCAGATTCTTAACCACTGCGCCACCAGCGACGCCCCTGGTAACTTGTTCTTGAACTTTTCAGCCTCAGCAATTACGAGAAAACAAAAATATTCTGTTGTTTATAAAATACCAAGTCTCCCGTATTTCGTTTTAGCAGTCAAAGAGCTGGCTGAGGAGAAACATCTGTGAGCTTGAAGGCATATCAAGAGAAACCTTTAAATCTCAAAAGAAAAGAGAAAATGGGCAGGAAAGAAATCAACAGAACAGAGTAATCAATAATTGTGGAACAATGAAAATGCTGTGACCTATACATAATGGGTATGGCAAGAGGAGAATAAAGATAACAAAGAACAGAAAATATTTTTTAAAAATGACTGAGAATCTCCCCCAAATGAATGTCTGATACTAAATCCACAACATCCAAACTTAGAGGAACATATGAGTAGTAAAGAAAACGGACCAATATCTCTCAGGAACATCAATGCAAAAATCCTCAACAAAATATTAACAAATCGAATCCAACAATATTTTGAGAGAATTTTATATCATGAATGAGAGGGAATAATCCCAGGTATGCAAGGCTGGTTCAACATTCTAAAATCAAATAATTATATCCATCATATAAACACTCTAAAGTCAATCATTAGCATATCAATAGATTCAGAAGACCGTTGAAAAAATCTAACACCCATTCTTCATAAAAACTCTCAGTTAAAGAAATAGACTGGAGCTTTCTCAAGTTGATAACAAAGATCTACAGGAAACTTTTATCTTACATCATGATTAATGATCAAAAACATGAAGCTTTTCCACTAAGTTCAGGTAAAAGCAAGGATGTTCCCTTTCATGACTCCTTTTCCATATTTTACTCCACGTCCTTGCTAATGCAATAAGGCACGAAAATAAATAAAACAAATACAGATTGGGTAGAAAAAAATGAAAGCAGCCTAAATAAAATGTGGACCAATATACTTTACGGACACCTCACCAAAGAAAATAGACACTATGCATATAAGTATACAGAAGAATAATTCAGATTACATGCTGCCATCAAAAAGCAAATTAACAATACAATTGCATACGAGTTTAGCCATTAGAATGGCTAAAATGTGAACAATGACAAGAACAAATTCTGTAAGGGATGTGGAACAATAGGAAATGTCATGTGTTATTGGTGGAAATGAAAAATAATACAGCTACTTTGGTAGTCTGATTGACACTTGCTATAATATTGAACATTGCCTTACTGTATAATCCGGCAAGTGTTCTCATGTATATTTACTGAAAGTAGTTTAAAACATACTTCCAGACGAAAACCTGCATATGGATATTTATAGTACCTAATTCAATATTGCCAAAATGTGAATGAAACTAAGGTGTCCTCCAATAGGTGAATGAAATGATATAGTATTAATATATTCTGGGAATGGGATAATATTGAGCACTAAAAAAGTAAGCTATCAAGCCATAAAAACATGTGGGAATTCTTTTTATCTTTTGAAATATAGGCGATTTTCTTTATTTTGTAATTTAAATTTTCTTGGAGTATAGTTGATTTACAATGTTGTGTTCATTTCAGCTGCACAGCAAGTGATTCAGTTACACATATGCATATATTCATTCTTTTTCAGATTCTTTTCTGATAAAGGTATTCCCAGAATATTGAGTAGAGTTCCCTGTGCTATACAGTAGGTCCTTGTTGCTTATCTACGTTATATATAGTAGTATTCGTATGTTTCCCCCAAGTTCCTGATTTATCCCTGCCCCCCGACCTTTCCCCTTTGGTAACCATAAGTTTGTGTTCCAAGTCTGTGAGTCTGCCTCTGTTTTGTAAGTTAGTTCATTTGTATCAATTTTTAAGTTCCACCTAGAAGTGATATCATACAATATTTGTCTTACTGTGTCTGACTTACTTCACTTAGTACAATCATCTCTAGGTCCATCCATGTTACTGCAATTGGCATTATTCTATTCTATTTTATGGCTGAGTCATATTCCATTATATATATGTATCACATATTCTTTACCTATATTCATATGTTGATGGACATTTTGGTTGCTTCCATGTCTTCGCTATTGTAAAGAGTGTTGCAGTGAACATTGGGGAAGATGTGTCTTTTCGATTTATGTTTTCCTCCAGATATGCACACAGGAGTGAACTTGCTGGATCATCTGGTAGCTCTATTTTATTTTATTTTATTTCATTTCATTTCAATTTTTTTGGAGTATAGTTGATTTACGATGTTGTGTTACTTTCTGCTGCACAGCAGAGTGAAGCAGTTATACATATATCCAATCCTTTTTGGATTCCTTTCCCATACAGGTCATTACACAGTATTGAGTAGAGTTCCCTGTGCTATACAGTAGGCCCTTATTTGTTATCTCTTTTATATATAGTGGTGTGTATATGTCAATCCCAATTTCCAGTTTATCCCTCCTACCTCCCCTTAATCTGGTAACCTCCATTCTGTGCCCCATAGTGGCTGTTACCAATTGGCATTGCCCCCAGTAATGTAGTATTGGTGGCACAGTGGTTAAGAATCCGCCTGCCAGTGCAGGGGACACAGGTTCGAGCCCTGGCCCAGGAAGATCCCACATGCTGCAGAGGAACTAAGCCTGTGTGCTACAACTACTAAGTCTGCGCTCTAGAGCCCACGAGCCACAACTACTGAGCTCACGTGCCACAGCTACTGAAGCCTGTGTGCCTAGAGCCTGTGCTCCACAACAGTCCAGCCTTGGGACCAAATTGAGTCTGTGTCCAGGGATGTGACACTAGCACGTTAACTGAGACTAAACGAATTTAGTGATCATTTTTCTTTTCTATAATTCAATTTTAAATTTATAATGGAGTTTAGTTGATTTACCATGTTGTGTTCGTTTTTGATATACACCAACATGATTCACTTATACAGAGATGACTATATATTCTTTCTGGAATTATTTTCCCATGGAGGTTACTAAAGGGTGTTGAGAAGAGTTCCAAGTGCTCTACAGCAGGTCCATGTTGATTACAAGTTTTCTCTCTGTAAATATGTATATACTAATTCCAACCTCATGATTTATGCCTCCAACACACCTTTCCAGTTTGGTAACCATAAGTTTGTATTCTAAGTCTGGGACTCTGTTTCTGTGTTGTAAGATCGTACCTTTGTATCAATTGTTAGATTCCACCGATAAGTAATATCATATGATATTTATCATTGTCTGATTTATGACACTTAGTATGAATGTATCTATGTCCTTCCAAGTGGCTGCAAATGGCCTTATTCCATTCATTTCATGGCTGAGTAATATTCCATTGTACATATCTACCATAGTTTCTTCATCCAGTCTTCCTTCCAAGGACGTTTAGGTAGCTTCCAAGTACAGGCTCTTGTAAACAGGGCTGCATAAATTTCGGAGTGCCTGGGTCCTGTCAATTTATGTTTTTTCCAAGATACAGGCCCAGGAGTGGAAGCGCCATATGCTCTGAAGCTCTGTTTTTGAGACTTTTAAGGAATCACCACCCACTTCTCCACAGTGGCTGTTAGCAATTTACATTCCCACCATCAGCTTGTCAGGGTCCCCTTTTCTCGACGCCCTGTCCTGCATTTCAGGTTTTACACTTTGTGAGCTTGGCCATTCTGACTGGTGGAAGTGATACCTCTTTGTAGTATTAATTTACATTGCCCGCCTGTTTTGTTGGCCAAAAATGGAGTAAGGGTTTTTCCTGAATATATTAAGGAATAACGCATACAGCCTTTTTGGCAAACTGCATCATTGGCGATGTTCAGCAGCTTTTCATGTGCTTTAATGGCGAGTGCAAACTACCTCTTGAAATCCCTTTCCTGCAATTCTGCCTTGCTTACAAGGCCTTTAGGAATACTTGGCTCAAGAAATGACTCCATTAGAGGTGTCAATTACAACCCTGCATGTTTGTGAATTGCAGTGCCCCTGAGCACCAGTTTTCAACTTGTTGTTTAGGGAAGCAGCCACAAAGGGGCAGGATTTCTACAGACCTATTCCGGTTACTGGGGCACCTGAAGGATAGGGAAATTCTTCTTCCAGATTAGGAAACTAGAGTGGCATATGCCTGTCCAAACATCTAGGGCTTGTGTCTCATTCCATCCCCCCATTCCCCTTCTTCACATGGAAAATTCCAAGCTGTGCAAAACCGGCTCTTGAGTGTGCTGCCTTCCCAAAGTGGGGAGACTCTAAGGAAAGGAGCTGGGGCACCCGAATACCAGAAGAAGTGGAGATGAGGTGACTTTCCCAAATTCTTCCCGAACAGATGGTGTACCATCCTCTGGATGTCCCATTCATGTTTTAGCTGTAGGAAGGGTCCCCTGCACCTGGAGATATGGGACCCATGGAATGGGGGCCAGGCAGTATTACTCTAAAAGTGCTGCATTTGCTGTCCCATCCTCACCAAGCCTCTCAGAACCACGAGTGTAGAGCCTTACGTCCCATCCAGCTGTGTGTCTAGATGTGTTCAGTCCAGGTTGCATCACAGCCCTTGAACAAATTTTGTAAGAATTTCTCTATCTCTCACTGTCTTTTTTTTTGTTCTTGTTATTTAATTTTATAATGGGGTATGGCTGATTTTCAATACTGTCTCTCTTCCTGCTCTACATCTATCCACTTGATTCACTTAAAGAGAGACATCAATAAATTCTTTTACAGATTCTTACCCGTCTTATATGTCCTTTTCTGGTGACAACAGTGTGCTGAGTCCAACTCTTTGAGCTATACAGTAGGTCCTGTCGATTACCTATTTTGTTTATGGAACTGTATCTATGCTAATTCCAACCTCCTCGTTTATGCATCACCCCACCATTCTCCTTTAGCAGCCATAAGTGTGTTTTCTAAATGTGTGACTCTGTTTCTGTTTTGTAATTGAGTTCATGTGTAGCCATTTTTAGATACCATCTATAAGTGATACCTTATGATAAGTCTCTATTTATGTCTGACTTATGTCACATAGAATGATTGTACCTCAGACTCCACGAGTTGCTGCAACTGGCCTTATTTCGCTGATTTAATTGCTCAGTAATATCCCATTGTACATAAGTACCACATCTTCTTTATCCATTTTTTACTTCCAAGGACATGTAAGTTGTACCCAAGTCATTTCTAAACAGAGTAACACTAAACGTAGCGGTGCCTGTGTCCTGTCGATGTTTGGTTTTCCCAAGATATACGCCCAAGAGTGGAAGTGCCCTAGGCTCTGTAGCTCTGCATTTTAGATGTTTTGGAAACACCATACACTTCTCCAGAGTGGCCTTGGCTATTTACATCCCCCCCATCAGCGTAACAAGGCTCCCTTTTCTCCATGGCCTGTGCTGCATTTCTGGTTTTACACTTTTCCAGGATGGCCCTTTTGACGAATGTGAAGTGAGACTTCTTTGTAGTGCTGATTTGCATTTGGCGCTTGTTTGCATGGCCAAAAAGAGCGTATGCGTTTTTCCTGAATATATTTATTTTTATGATGGGGTTTAGCTGATTTCCACTGTGTTTATGCCGCATTACACCCACTTGATTCACGTACAGAGAGATATCAATAAATACTTTTTAAGATTTTTAATAGTCATATATATTCCTCGGTGGTGAATAGGGTGTGTTGAGTCCAGTTCATAGAGCAATGAGTAGGTGTTCACTATTACATATTTGGTTTATGGAACGATATCTGTGCTAATTTCAAACTCTACTTTTATGCATCACCCCACCTCACCTTTCCCCTTAAGCAGGCATAAGTGTGTTTTCTAAATGTGTGACTCTGTTCTGTTTTGTAATTCAGCTCATGTGTAACCATGTTTACATTCCCTCTATAAGTGATATCTCATGGTAAGTTTCTTTTTCTCTGTGACTTATTTCACTTAGAATCATCGTACCTAAATCCACTCATTATGCTGCTACTAGCCTTATGACTTCATGGCTGAGGGATATTCCATTGTACATAAGTACCACAACCTCTTTATCCATTTTTCTCTTTCCTGGGATATATAAGGTGTACCGAAGTCGAGGTTCTTATAAACAAAGCAGCCCTAAACTTTGGGGTGCCTAAGTCCTGTCGATTTTTGATTTTCTAAAGATATACACCCATGAGTGGAAGTGCCCTATGCTCTGTAGCTCTGTTTTTTTAGTTGTTTTAGGAAACACCATACACTACGCCAGAGTGGCCCTTGGCAATTTACATCCCACCCATCAGTGTAACAAGGCTCCCTTTTCTCCATGACCTGTCCTGCATTTCTGGTTTTTACATTTTTTCAGGATGGCCTTTTGAACCATGCAAAGTGAGACTTAGTTTTTGTGCTGATGTGCAGTGCCCGCTTGTTTGGTTGGCCAAAAAGGGGGCATATGCCTTTTTTCCTGAATATATTCAGGAAAAAACGCATACGCCCTTTTAGGCCAACTGCATCATTGTTGACGTTCTGCCGCTTTTCATGTGATTCAAAGGACAGTCCAATCTACCTCTTGAAAACTGTCTCCTGCAATTCTGCTTTGCTTTCAAATCCTCTTCGTTGCCTTACTTCAAGATATTTTTGGATGATAGTTATCATTTATAACCCTGCAGGTTTGTGAATTGCAGTGCCCCTGAGCTCCATTTTTCAAATCGCCTTTTTGGGAGCTGGCCGCAAAACCGCAGGATTGCTTCAGGCCCTATGCTGGTTCCGGAGGGAGGGCTGAACCTTTGTTTAATTCTTCTTCCTGATGGGAAATTAGACTGACATGTGCCGGTCGAAACACCTACAGCTAGTCTGCCATTGGTTCCCCCTCTTCCCGTTCATCCAGCGCACTAATTGCAGACTGTGCGGAACAGGAGGTTAAAGGCGCTGACTCTCCGAGTGGGGAGATTATTAGTAAAGCAGTTGGAATGGCAAACCCGAGCACCAGGAGATGAAAAATGAGGTGCGTTGTAGAAACCATTCCCGATCGCACGGTGTACCATCCTCTGGGTTTCCATGCATGTTGTAGCTGTAGGAATTTCCCCTTGAACCTGGAGAGTGGGGACCCGTGGAATGGGTAGCACGCAGTATTTCTTTAAAGAGTCTGTATTTGCTCACCCAACCTCACCAATCCTCTCAGCCCCAAGAGTGTCCAGCCTTATGTCTCATCCAGCTGTGTGTGTAGATGTGGTCAATTCAGGGTGCATCACAGCCCCTGAACGAATTTTGTAAGACTTTCTCTCTTTCACTATCTTTCTGTTTTGTGTTTGAAATTTATTCTTACAATGCGGTTTAGCTGATTTCACTGCTGTGTTTATGCAGCTTTACACAGCCATGATTCACTTACAGACAGATATCAATATATAGGTTTTAAGATTCTTACTAGTCAGATATCTTCTTCTGCGGTGAGTAGGGCATGTTGAGTCCAGTTCACTGAGCAAGGAGTAGGTCTTGTCTATTAAATATTTGTTTTATGGAACGGTATCTGTGCTGATTTCAAACTCTTGTGTTATGCATCACCGCACCTCACCTTTCCACTTAAACAGGCATAAGTGTGCTTTCTAAATGTGAGACTCTGTTCTGTTTTGTAATTCAGTTCATATGTAGAGATGTTTACATTCCCTCCATAAGTGATATCTTATGATAAGTTTCTTTTTCTGTGTGACTTCTTTCACTTAGAATCATCGTAACTAAATCCACTCATTATGCTGCTCCTGGCCTTATGACATTGATTTCATGGCTGACTGATATTCCATTGTACATAAGTACCATAACGTCTTTATCCATTTTTCTCTTTTCTGGGATATTAAGGTGTACCGAAGTCGAGGTTTTTGAAAACAGAGCAGCCCTAAACTTTGGGGTGGCTGTGTCTTGTTGCTTTTAAGTTTTCCCAAGATATATGCACATGAGTGGAAGTGCCCTATGCTCTGTTTCTCTGTTTTTTAGATGTTTCAGGAAACACCATACACTCCTCTAGAGTGGCTGTTGGCAATTAACATCCCGCCCATCAGAGTAACAAGGATGCCTGTTCTCTATGGCTTGTCCTGCCTCTGGTTTTTACACTGTTTTCGGATGGCCCTTTGGACCGGTGGGAACTGAGACTTTGCTGTAGTGCGGATTTGCATTGCCCGCTTGCTTGGTTGGCCAAAAAGTTCGTATGCGTTTTTTCCTGAATATATTCAGGAAAAACCACATACGCCCTTTTTGGCCAGCTGCATCACTGTCGAAGTTCTGCCGCTTTTCATGTTCTTTAAAGGAGACTCCAATCTACCTCTTGAAAGCTGTTTCCTGCAAATCTGCCTTGGTTTCAGATTCCCTTCTTTACCTTACCTCAATATATATTTCGACGAAAGTTGTCCTTTTCAACTCTGCAGGTTTGTGAATTGCAGTGACCCTGAGCTCCATTTTTCAACTCGCTCTTTTGTGAGCTGGCCGCAAAACCGCAGGATTGCTTCAGGCCCTATTCTGGTTCTGGGGCAGCGCGCTGAGCCTTTGGTTAATTCTTCCTCCTGATGGGAAACTAGAGTGACATGTGCCCGTCCAAACACCTACAGCTAGTCTCTCATTGGTTCCCCCTCATCCCGTTCATCCTCCGCACTAATTGCAGACTGTGCAAAACAGGAGGTTAAAGGCTCTGACTCTCCAAATGGGGAGATTGTTAGTAAAGTGGCTGGAGTGGCGAACCCGTGCAGCAGGAGATGAAAAATGAGGTGCATTGTAGAAACCATTCCCGATCACATGGTGTACCATCCTCTGGGTTTCCCACGCATGTGTTAGCTGTAGGAAGATTCCCTTAAACCTGGAAAGTTGGGACCCATGGAATGGGTAGCACGCAGTATTGCTTTAAAGGGTCTGCATTTGCTCACCCAACCATACCAATCCTCTCAGCCCCAAGTGTCCAGCCTTATGTCTCATCCAGCTGTAGGTGTAGATAAGGTCAATTCAGGGTGCATCACAGCCCCTGAACGAATTTTGTAAGAATTTCTCTCTCTTTCGCTCTCTTTGTGTTTTTTTGATATTTAAAATTTATTTTTATAGTGGGGTTTAGCAGATTTTCACTACAGTGTTTATGCCACTCTACACACACTTGATTCCCTTACGGAGACATATCAATACATAGGTTTTAAGATTCTTACTAGTCAGATATACTCCTCTGCGGTGCATAGGAGGTGTTGAGTCCAGTTCATTGAGCAAAGTGTAGGTCTTGTCTATTACATATTTGGTTTATGGAATGGTATCTGTGCTAATTTCAAACTCTGGTTTTATGCAGCACCCCACCTCACCTTTCCCCTGAAGCAGGCATAAGTGTGTTTTCTAAATGTGTGACTCTGTTCTGTTTTGTAATTCAGCTCATGTGTAGCCATGTTTACATTCCCTCTATAAGTGATATCTTATGATAAGTTTCTTTTTCTGTGTTACTTCTTTCACTTAGGATCATCACCTAAATCCACTCATTATGCTGCTCCTGGCCCGATGACACTGATTTCATGGCTGAGTGATATTCCATTGTACATAAGTACCGAAACTTCTTTATCCATTTTTCTCTTTTCTGGGATATTAAGGTGTACCGAAGTCGAGGATTTTGTAAACAGAGCAGCCCTAAACATTGGGGTGGCTGTGTCTTGTTCATTTTTAGTTTTTCCATGATATATGCGCATGAGTGGAAGTGTCCTATGCTTTGTAGCTCTGGTTTTTACATGTTTCAGGAAACACCAAACACTTCTCCAGAGTGGCTGTTGGCAATTTACATCCCGCCCATCAGGGTAACAAGGCTTCCTGTTCTCCATGGCCTGTCCTGCCTCTCTGGTTTTTACACTTTTTTCGCATGGCCCTTTGGACCGGTGGGAAGAGAGACTTCTTTGTTGTGCAGATTTGCATTGCCCGCTTGCTGGGTTGGCCAAAAAGGGCGTATGCGTTTTTTCCTGAATATATTCAGGAAAAAAACGCATACGCCCTTTTTGGCCAACTGCATCATTGTCGAAGTTCTGCCGCTTTTCATGTGCTTTAAAGGAGACTCCAATCTATGTCTTCAAACCTGTTTCGTGGAATTCTGCCTTGGTTTCAAATTCCCTTCTTTGCCTTACCTGAATATATTTTTCGACAATAGTTGTCCTTTATAACTCTGCAGGTTTGTGAATTGCAGTGACCCTGAGCTCCATTTTTCAACTCGCTTTTTTGTGAGCTGGCCGCAAAGCCGCAGGATTGCTTCAGGCCTTATTCTGGTTCCCGGGCAGCAGGCTGAGGCTTTGGTTAATTCTTCTTCCTTATGGGATATTAGAGTGACGTGTGCCCGTCCAAACACCTACAGCTATTCTCTCATTGGTTCCCCCTCATCCGGTTCATCTTCCGCACTAATTGCAGAGTGTGCGAAACAGGAGGTAAAGGTGCTGACTCTCCAAAGGGGAGATTGTTAGTAAAGTGGTTGGAATGGCTAACCCGAGTACCAGGACAGGAAAATTGAGGTGTGTTTTAGAAACATTTCCCCATCACACGGTGCACCATCTCTGGTTTTCCCATGCATGTTTTAGCTGTAGGAAGATTCCCTTAAACCTGGAGAGTTGGGACCCATGGAATGGGTAACACGCAGTATTACTTTAAATGGTCTGCATTTGCTCACCCAACCTCACCAATCCTCTCAGCCCCTACTGTCCAGCCTTATGTATCATCCAGCTGTGGTTGTAGATATGGTCAATCCTGGGTGCATCACAGCCCCTGAACGAATTTTGTAAGAATTTCTCTCTCTTTCGCTGTCTTTGTGTTTTGTTTTTGAAATTTATTTTTATAATGGAGTTTAGCCGATTTTCACTGCTGTGTTTATGCTGCTCTACACACACTTGTTTCCCTTATGGAGCCATATCAATACATAGGTTTTAAGATTCTTACTAGTCAGATATATTCCTCTGCGGTGAATAGGGGGTGTTGAGTCCAGTTCATTGAGCAAGGAGCAGGTCTTTTCTATTACATATTTGGTTTATGGAACGCTATCTGTGGTAATTTCAAACTCTGGTTTTATGCATCACCCCATCTCACCTTTCCCGTTAAGCAGGCATAAGTGCGTTTACTAAATGTGTGACTCAGTTCTGTTTTGTAATTCAGTTCATGTGTAGCCATATTTACTTTCCCTCTATAAGTGATATGATAAGTTTCTTTTTCTGTGTGAGTTATTTCACTTAGAATCATCATGCCTAAATCCACTCATTATGCTGCTGCTGGCCCTATGACATTGATTTCATGGCTGAGTGATATTCCATTGTACATAAGTACCACAACTTCTTTATCCATTTTTTTCTTTCCTGGGATATTTAAGGTGTACCGAAGTTGAGGTTCTTGTACGCAGAGCAGCCCTAAACTTTGGGGTGGCTGTGTCTTGTTGATTTTTAGTTTTCCCAAGATATACGCCCATGAGTCGAAGTGCCCTTTGATCTGTAGCTCTGTTTTTCAGATGTTTTAGGAAACACCATACACTTCTCCAGAGTGGCTGTTGACAGTTTACATCCCGTCCATCAGTGTAACGAGGCTCCCTGTTTGCCATGGCCTGTCCTGCCTTTCTGGGTTTAACACTTTTTTCTGATGGCCCTTTGGACCGGTGGGAAGTGAGACTTCTTTGTAGTGAAGATTTGCAATGCCTACTTGCTTGGTTGGCCAAAACGTGTGTATGCGTTTTTCCCTGAATATATTCAGGGAAAAACGCATACGCCCTTTTTGGCGAACTGCATCATTGTCGAAATTCTTACGCTTTTCATGTGCTTTAAAGGTGACTCCAATCTCCCTCTTGAAATCTGTTCCCTGAAATTCTGCCTTGGTTTCAAATACTCTTCGTTGCCTTACCTCAATATATTTTTGGACGATAGTTGTCCTTTATAACTCTGCAGGTTTGTGAACTGCAGTGCCCCTGAGCTCCATTTTTCAACTCGCATTTTGTTAGGTGGCCGCAAAACAGCAGGATTGCTTCAGGCCCTATTCTGGTTCTGAAGTGGCAGGCTGAGCCTTTGGTTCATTCTTCTTCCTGATGGGAAATTACAGTGACATGTGCCCGTCCAAACACCTACAGCTAGTCTCTCATTGGTTCCCCCTCTTCCCGTTTATCCTCCGGACAAATTGCAAACTGTGGAAAACAGTAGGTTAAAGGCGCTGATTATTCAAGTGAAGAGATTGTTAGTAAAGCAGCTGGAATGGCGAGCCCGAGCACCAGGAGATTAAAAAATGAGGTGCGTTTTAGAAACCTTTCCAGATCACACGGTGTACCATCCTCTGGGTTTCCCATGCGTGTTTTAGCTGTAGGAAGATTCCCTTACACCTGGAGAGTTGGGACCCATGGAATGCGTAGCACGCAGAATTACTTTAAAGGGTCTGCCTTTGCTCACCCAACCCTACCAATCGTCTCAGCCACAAGAGTGTCCAGCCTTATGTCTCATCCAGCTGTGGTTGTAGATGTGGTCAGTCCGGTTTGCATCACAGCCCCTGAACGCATTTTGTAAGAATTTCTCTCTCTTTCACTGTCTTCGTGTCTGTGGTTGAAATTTATTTTTATAATGGGGTTTAGCTGAGTTTCACTGCTGTGTTTATGCCGCTCTACACACACTTGATTCCCCTACGGCGACATATCAATACATAGGTTTTAAGATTCTTACTAGTCAGATATATTCTTCTTTGGTGAAGAGGGGGTGTTGAATCTAGTTCATTGAGCAAGGAGTAGGTCTTGTCTATTACATATTTGATGCATATAACGGTATCTGTGCTAATTTCAAACTGTTGTGTTAAGCATCACCCCACCTCACCTTTGCACTTAAGCAGGCATAAGTGTGTTTTCTAAATGTGACTCTGCTTTGTTTTGTAATTTAGTTCATGTGTAGCGATGTTTACATTCCTTCTAAAAGTGATATCTTATGATAAGTTTCTTTTTCTGTGTGACTTATTTCACTTAGAATCATCGGACGTAAATCCACTCATTATGCTGCTGCTGGCCTTATGACATTGATTTCATGGCTGAGTGATATTCCATTGTACATAAGTACCACAACTTCTTTATCCATTGTTTTCTTTCCTGGAATATTTAAGGTCAGCCGAAATCGAGGTTCTTGTAAACACAGCAGCCCTAAACTTTGGGTTGCCTTTGTCTTGTTGATTTTTAGTCTTCCCAAGATATTCGCCCATGAGTGGAAGTGCCCTATGCTCTGTCGCTCTGTTTTTTAAATGTTTTTGGAAACACCATCCACTTTTCCAGAGTGGCTCTCGGTAATTTACACCACGCACATCCCCATAATAAGGCTCCCTGTTCTCTATGGCCTGTCCTGCATTTCTGGTTTTTACACTTTTTTCGGATGGCCCTTTTGACTGGTGGTAAGTGAGACTTCTTTATTGTGCAGATTTGCATTGCCCGCTTGCTTGGTTGGCCAAAAAGGGCGTATGCGTTTTTTCCTGAATATATTCAGGAAAAAACGCATACGCCATTATTGGCCAACTGCATCATTGTCGAAGTTCTGACGCTTTTCATGTGCTTTAATAGCTAGACCAATCTAACTCTTGAAATCGGTTTCCTGAAATTCTGCCTTGCATTCAGAGCCTCTTCGTTGTCTTACCTCAATATATTTTTGGTCATTAGGTGTCATTTATAACTCTGCAGTTTTGTGAATTGCGCTGCCCATTAGCTGCATTTTTCAACTCGCTCTTTTTTTGAGCTGGCTGCAAAACTGCAGGATTGCTTCAGGCCCTATTCTGGTTTCGGGCCGGCAGGTTGAGCCTTTGGTTAATTCTTGTTCCCAATGGGAAATTTGACTGACATGTGCCTGTCGAAACACCCATAGCTGGTGTCTCATAGTTTCCCCCTCTTCCCGTTCATCCTCTGCACAAATTGCAAACTGTGCGAAACAGGAGGTTAAAGGTGCTGATTCTCCTAGTGGGGAGAATTTTAGTAAAGTGGGTGGAATGGTGAACCTGAACACCAGGAGATGAAAAATGAGGTGCATTTTAGACACCTTTCCCGTTCACACGGTGTACAGTCCTCTGGGTTTCCCATGCATGTTTTACCTGTAGGCAGTGCCCTTGAACCTGCAGATTTGGGACCCATGCAATGGGTACCAGGCAGTATTACTTTAAAGGGTCTGCATTTCCTCACCCAACCTCACTAATTCTCTTAGCGCGATCAGTTTCCAGCCTTATGTCTCATCCTGCTGTGCGTCTATATGTATTCAATCCATGTTGATTAACAGCCCCTGAGCAAAAGTTGTAAGAATTTTTCTGTCTCACTGTCTTTTTAAAAATTTATTATTATATTGGTTACAGCTGATTTTCAGTGGTCTGTTTCTTGCTGCTGTACATCCACTTGATTAACGTATAGAGAGACATCAATAAATTCTTCTTCAGACTCTTACCAGTCATATATATTCTTTTCCGGTGACTTGATTGTGCTGAGTACCATTCTTTGAGGTACCGTATAGGCCTTTTCGATTATCAATTTGGTATTTGGAACGGTATATTTGCTAATTTCAACCTCCTGGATAATGCCTCACCCCTCCCTACCTTTCCCCTTTAGCAGCCTTATGTGTGTTTTCTACATATTTGACTATGTTTATCTTTTTAAATTTATTTCATGTGTAGCCATTTTTGATTCCACATTTAAGTGATATCTTATGATATGTGTCTTTTTCTTTATGATGTATGTCACTTAGAATGATCGTACGTAACTCCTTTGGAGTTGTTGCAACTGGACTCATTTCATTAATTTCTGGGCTAATATTCCACTCTACATAAGTACCACATCTCTTTTATCCATTTTTTCCTTCCAGGGACATTTAGGTTATATCCAAGTCGAGGCTCTTTTAAACAGACAGGCGGTAAATGTTGGGGTGCCAGTGTCCTGTCGATTTTTGTTTTTCCCAAGATATACGCCCATGAGTGCAAGTGCCCTATGCTCTGTAGCTCATTTTTTAGATGATTTAGTAAACACAATACACTTCTCCAGAGTGGCCGTTGGCAATTTACATTTCCACTATCAGCCTCACAGGGCTCCCTTTGCTCCTCGCCCTGTCCTGCATTTCTAGTGTTTACACTTTATGAGGATGGCTCTTCTGACTGATGTGAAGTGATACCTTTTGTAGTATTGATTTCCAGTGCCCACCTGCTTGGTTGGCTAAAAAGGGCGTATGCCCTTTTCTTGAATATATTCAGAAAAAACGCATACGCCCTTTTTGGCCAACTGCATCGCTGGCGATGTTCAGCCCCTTTTCTTGTGCTTTAATGGCGAGTCCTTTCTACCTCTTCAAATCCCTTTCCTGCCATTCTCCCTTGCTTACAAGTCCTTTTCGGTGACTTACCTCAAGACATTTTTCAACGATAGATATTTTCAGCTCTTAAGTTTCGTGAATTTCAGTGCCCCTGTGTTCCATTTTTCAACTTGTGTTTTTGGGAACTGGCCACAAAACAGCAGGATTTCCTCAAGCCCTATTCTGTTTCCGTGGGTAATCTTAGCCTTTGGTCAATACGTCTTCCTGATTGGAAATTAGCGTGACATGTGCCTGTCCGAACACCTAGGACTTGTCTCTCATTGTTTCTCATCCTTCCGCTTCATCCTCTGGACAGATTCCAAACTGTGTGCAACAGGATGTTGACGGTGCTGACATCGCCAAGTGGGGAGATTGTTAGGAAAGATGCTGGAGGGGTGAACCCTAGCACCAAGAGATGAGGAGATGAGATGCCTTTTCCAAACTCTTCCTGATCAAATGGTGTACCATCTCCTGGGTGTGACAGGCATGTTTTAGCAGTAGGAAGGGTCCCGTGCATGTAAGGAGAACACCAGCGATTTTTTCAAATCAGTGTCTCCCCGAACCCCAAACTGGGAAATTTTTAAGCTACGGCTACACGTATGTTCATTAAGGGCCTTGGGAAGTAGGCAGAGTCCGAACTTTAGATGATTGAAGTGTTCAGGGTCAGAAGCGCTCACCATCGGCCTCCCTTAGGTTACATTTTATCTGTCGTTGATAGATGATGTCGATAAAAATACCTATTCTTTTTCAGATTATTTCCCCTTATAGGTTATTGCAAAATATTGACTGTAGTTCCCTGTGCTATACAGTAGTTCCTTGTTGATGATCTATTTTATACATAGCAGTGTGTATGTGTTAATCCCAAACTGTTAATTTATCCCTCCTCCCACCTTTCCCCTTTGGTAATAATAAACTATAAGATTTTATACTTCTCAGAAATGGGTGAGCTGAAAGAGAGGTAGCATTTTCAATGGCAAAGCATTCAAAACAAGATTGAAGCTTCAGCCAAGATTATTAGATGTACATCCTTGGAAAGAAATCACTTCATTTCTCTAATGTTGACCTGACAAATAAGACAAACCCCTTCACTGAACTTGCTTATAATAAAGTGATGGAAATATCAAATGGAAGTGTTAGAAACATCTTATTTTACCCGAGCCTTATACACTGCTCTATGTTAATTACAGTTTGGCTCACACATCTGTTCATTGAAGTTACAGTGTTCTCAATTTCTGTTACTGATCCTCCAGAGTTGGCCCCAACAAGGGTCCCCCTGCCCAGTGTCATTGGAGCCAACAGATCGAGACTGAGTTTGGTTCAGAAGCAAAGGAAACTTTATATTTTGATCAGAGAATGCAAGGTGAGAGCGTGCGCTCCCTCACGGGCTGTGGGTCGGGCTGCTGTGTAGGGATCCCAGCAGCGTCAGCGGGAGGGAGGGGGCGGAGCTCTCGAGGGCCGGGTTGGCTGCAGCTCAGGCTCTATGTCGAGGAGTCTGCACGGGGGCCCCAGGAGCTGAGGTGTCGGCCCAGCCATTCTGCACTAGGAAATCGGGTCTGAAGTGCCGGGTGTGGGACCTCTGCATGCGGGACCCTAGGACCACGTGAAATTAGACAAAGCACAAAGGAAAAAAAGGTTAGACTTTATTTTATTGCCCAGATTCTATTTTTATCTCCCAGGAATTTTTCATGGGCTTTGCTGGTGACAAACCCCTCCTCTGCCTTTTGTCCCGTTCCTCATTCTTGGGGCGCTGAGGGTGCAGACCCCTCTTCTGTAACTGCTTCGTGCTGAGTTGGGAGTCCTCATACCCGGGGGGGAGGGGCAGAACTTCTCCCCAGCAGCCTCCAGGTGAGGTTGATTGTCCCCACGCCTCCTGCCTCACTGCTCGTCCGCCTGAGCACCAGCATTGGAAGTGTTATAGATTCCAATGACCTTTAAGGGTCCAGGAAAGAGATGTGCAGAGACGCTGGGGGGGCCGTTTTTACCCTGCCCCACATTTGATAGGCCACCTTAGGCTGACCGTTTCTGCCAGCCTAGATGCTCTGACCAGTGGTCTGTGCTTTCTTCAATTAGGCCCCTGAATTTACATACAAACAGCACCAGGTGTCATAGCCCTGCCTGCTCAACTCCCAAACAGTCCAGGGTCGGTGGTGATCCAGGACCATGACGGCCACTGAGTCAACGGCCTTTTGAAGTAGACAGGAGTCCAGCCGGTCTCATTGGCCGCCATCACCGCGGTGTCTGTAGGCTTTTCTATGGTGACAGCGTGATATACGGTTCCCCTGCCAAGCTTATTAGCACCCCTCTGGGTGCAGTAAGTCCTGCAAGCAGTAGTCTGCTCTTTTGGGGCACACTCTTGTTGTTTTCTGAGAGAAGGTCCAGGTCAAGTGATGGTCACACGAGTCGTCATGGGGGCCCGTTGCCCCTGGTTGTCTCTCTGGAGGTTGGAGCTGGAGGGCCTCCTCACTCGAGGTCAGTGTGCCCACGGAGCAACCCCTGCATCTTCAGGGCATGGTGGGTGGTTAGGATAAGCACATGGGGTCCTTTTCCCTTAGGAGGGAGCTGGCCTTGCGGGCTGCTGATTTCCAGGTTTTTAGATACCCCCAGTATCCTAGCTGGATGGGGCGGCAGGCCAAGCCCTTGGTGACCGTAGTTTATCCTACCTGTAGGGCATTCTTGCGTTGTTCCATTTCAGGTGGTCCCAGTTTTTACACTAATACTCCAAGGGCGATTCACCTTTGACTGGGAATGTAAAGGTCAAAGGGTATAGCTAAATTAGGGAGGTCCAGGGCAAGGGTCTGAATTGACTGCTCTTTCCATTCTTGAAAGACCACTTCTGGGTTCTATACAAAAGGATCATCATCTTTTCCTTTCAGTGTTTCCTATAGAGGCGCAGCTATTAGACTGTAGTTAGGGATCCAGATGCAGCAAACCCTGGCCTTCCCAGGAACCCCTGAGCTATCTTCTAGTTTAAGAAGTGGTAAGGCTGCAAATGGCTTCTTCCCTTTCCTGGGATGGGCTTATCTGACCTTCTGTGAGAATGAAGCCCAGGTAGGCCACCTTAGTCTGTGATATTTGCACCTTTTTCTTGGACACCTTCTATCCTTTATTGGCTAGGTAGTTCAGAGGCCTCCTTAGTAGGGCTGGAGATCAGAAAGTAATCTGCATATTGAAGGAGGGTTCCCTTTTCCAGAGGTAGAACTTTTAGGTGTTTAGCTAACGTTTCCCCAAAGATGGTGTGGGAATTTTTGAACCCTTGGGGCAGGATGGCCCAGCAGTATTGTTTTTGTTGTATGTTGAGTCCTGCCACTCACAAGCCAAAATTTCTTGTGACTCTGGGACTAATGGTATACAGAAGACGGCATCATTGAAGTCTAATACAGAATACCATGTCCTGGTGGATGGTAGAATGACCAGCAGTGTGTAGGAATTAGGAACTACTGGATGTATATCCTCAGTGGCTTCACTGACTGTCCTGACATCCATTACCAGGTCCCCAGCAGCCCGCGGGGCTCTCGTGGTCAGGCCCCTCCCAGGATATGGAGCTCACCTGGGCAGGTACCCAGCAGCCACCCGGGCTCTCTTGGTCAGGCACCTCCCAGGATATGGAACTTCCCTTGGCAGGTATCCCGGCAGGGCTGGGCACACAGGAACCATGCATATAGCCCTCAATGCAGAGCAACCCCAGCTCACCTGTTGCTCAGAGCTGACACAGAGCACTTCAGAGCAGGACTTGAACTAACAAACAGCAGCTCTGACAGGTCTGTGACCCTGGGCATCACTCTGTGGGGCTTCCCTCCACCTGTCTTCCAGAGACTTCCACTGCAGCTGGGGCACCAGGCCTCTGTCTCCACCCACCACCCCTCCTCTCCCTGACTCCTGGGTTCCTCTCATTAGGAGAGGGTTTTCTTGAAGTTGTCTCCCACTCATGGGCCAGGTAAAATGATTAGAAAACAAGCCGGAGCTGCAGCCCCTTGTCTATCCTGACTCTCAGGAGCCCACACCTGTTCCTTGGACTTGGCCGGTTCAGCAAGGTCCATTTTCTGCAACTGTGAGCCCCTGAGGGGTGAGGATTGGCTGACCTGGGCAGCCTGACCGTGCGGGCCAGCCCTCCCCAGGTGTGCCTTGTTGAGGTCAATATAAACACCGCTCCAGGCAGCAAGATTCCCCGCAGCCGTGCCTGACGCCATTTTCTCTACCCCGTCAGCAGTGTCAGGGCTGGGCTGGTGGGTGGGAGTGAGGGGCTATGGGTTTGTGGCTGGCCCGGTGTGAGTGGGGCGCTGCTGGACTTTCTGCAGGAGTTGCCAAGCTGCCACCTGCTAAAGAAGAGGATGTGTCACCCATACCTGCCGCTGTAATTTCTCCCCAGGCAGAGGTGAGGAAGGGAAAAAAGCAGTGGGGGCCGGGACAGGAGGGGTATCTCAGGCAGGGAAATGGAAAGCTTCCAGAAGAGTGCCCGGGCCCAGGACAATCCTAGCTGGCCTGCAGGCACCAAGTCGGCCGGCGTGCTGTCGCTGGTGTGGCTCCACGGCCCTTCCTCTAGGCTTTCAAGTCCTTGTACATATTCTGGTGTTTTACCTGGGAAGGGTGGGAACAGTTCAGCAGCAGCTGGCCTGGGGCTCAGCTCACGTTTACTCACAGACGCCTCGGCACGGTCCCCCAGCTTTGCAATGAGGACGCTCCTTGTGGGTGGGCTGCTGGCTTCATGGGAGACGATTCCCCACCTCTGACCAACTTCAGAATTGTTTACCACTGGAGCAAGTGCCCTGATAGGGTTTTCCTCTGTTTAACTGGTGGTTTCTGGGTTGTTTTTCTTTTTTTCTTTTTTGGTTCAAGGTAGGTTTTATTCCTCTTCTTTGTATTTATACATATGAGCATGGAAATAATTCATTCATATAAATACATCTATGGGAAGGGAAGAACTTTGTTTTCTGTTTTATTATTTTTTAAATTTTATTTAATTTTTAAATTTTATTTTTTTATACAGCAGGTTCTTATTGGTTATCTATTTTATACATATAAATGTATACATGTCAATCCCAACCTCCCAACTCATCCCACCACGGCTTTCCCCCTTGGTGTCCATACGTTTGTTCTCTACATCTGTGTCTCTATTTCTGCCCTGCAAACTGGTTCATCTGTAGCATTTTTCTAGGTTCCACATATATGCATTAATATACAATATTTGTTTTTCTCTTTCTGACTTACTTCACTCTGTATGACAGTCTCTGGATCCATCGACGTCTCTACAAATGACCCAATTTCATTCCTTTTTATGGATGAGTAATATTCCATTTTATATATGTACCACATCTTTATCCATTCCTCTGTCTCTGGGCATTTATGTTGCTTCCATTACCTGGCTATTGTAAACAGTGCTGCAATGAACATAGTGGTAAATGTGTCTTTTTGATTTATGGTTTTCTCTGGATATATGCCCAGTAGTGGGATTGCTGGATCATATGGTAATTCTAGTTTTAGGTTTTTAAGGAACCTCCATACTGTTCTCCATAGTGACTGTATCAATTTATATTCCCACCAATAGTGGAAGAGGGTTCCTTTTCTCCACACACTCTCCAGCATTTGTTGTTTGTAGATTTTCTGATGATGCCCATTCTAACAGGTGTGAAGTGATATCTCATTGTAGGTTTTTTTGCATTTCTGTAATAATTAGTGATGTTGAGCAGCTTTTCATGTGCATCTTGGCCATCTCTATGTCTTCTTAGAAGAAATGTCTATTTAGATCTTCTGCCCGTTTTTGTATTGGGTTGTTTGTTTTTTTAATACTGAGCTGCATGAGCTGTTTATATATATTGGAGATTAAACCTTTGTCCATTGATTCGTTTGCAAATATTTTCGCCTATTCTGAGGGTTGTCTTTTCGTCTTGTTTGTAGTTTCCTTTGCTTTGCAAAAGCTTTTATGTTTCATTAGGTCCCATTTGTTTAGTTTTCTTTTTTATTGCATTACTCTAGGCGGTGGATCAAAACAGATGTTGCTGTGATTTATGTCAGAGTATTCTTCCTGTTTCCTCTAAGAGTTTTATACTGTCCGGTCTTACATGAAGGTCTGTAATCCATTTTGAATTTATTTTTCTGTATGGTGTTAGGGAGTGTTCTATTTTCATTCTTTTACATGTAGCTGTCCATTTTTCCCAGCACCACTGATTGAAGAGACTGTCTTTACTCCATTGTATAGTCTTGTCTCCTTTGTCATAGATTAGTTGACCATAGGTGTGTAGGTTTATCTCTGGGCTTTCTTTTTTTATTTCCTTTTACACCTTTATTGGAGTATAATTGCTTTACAATGGAGTGTTAGTTTCTGCTGTATAACAAAGTGAATCAGCTATACATATACACATATCACCATATCCCCTTCTTCTTGCATCTCCCTCCCACCCTCCGTATCCCACCCCTTTAGGTGGTCACAAAGCACTGAGCTGATCTCCCTGTGCAATGTGGCTGCTTCCCAGTAGCTATTGATGTTACATTTGGTAACGTATATATGTCCATGGCACTCTCTCACTTCGTCCCAGCTTACCCTTCTCCCTCCCCGTGTCCTCAAGTCCTTTCTCTACGTCTGTGTCCTTAATCCTGTCCTGCCCCTAGGTTTTTCATAAACATTTTTTTCCTTTAGATTCCATATATCTCTGTTAGCATACGGTATTTGTTTTTCTCTTTCTGACTTACTTCACTGTGTAGGACTGATTCTAAGTCCATCCACCTCACGACAAATACCTCAGTTTTGTTTCTTTTCATGGCTGAGTAATATTCCATTTTATATATGGGCCAGATCTTCTTTATCCATTCATCTGTCGATGGACACTTAGGTTGCTTCCATGTCCTGGCTATTGTAAATAGAGCTGCAATGAACATTGTTGTACATAACTCTTTTTGAATTATGGTTTTCTCAGGGTAAATGCCCAGTACTTGGATTGATGGGTCATATGGTACCTCTATTTTTAGTTTTTTAAGGAACCTCCATACTGTTCTCCCTAGTGGCTATATCAATTTACATTCCCATCAACAGTGCAAGAGCGTTCCCTTTTCTCCAATAAATGCCTCTCCAGCATTTATTGTTTGTAGAGTTTTTGATGATTGCCATTCTGACTGCTGTGAGGCGATACCTCACTGTAGTTTTGATTTGCATTTCTCTAATGATTAGTGATGTTGAGCATCCTTTCATGTTTTTGTTGGCAATCTGTATATCTTCTTTGGAGAAATGTCTCTTTAGGTCTTCTGCCCATTTTTGGATTGGGTTGTTTGTTTTTGTGATATTGAGCTACCTGAGCTGCTTGTAAATTTTGGAGATTAATCCTTTATCATTTGCTTCATTTGAAAATATTGTCTCCCATTCTGAGGGTTGTCTTTTCCTCTTGTTTATGTTTTCCTTTGCTGTGCAAAAGCTTTTAAGTTTCATTCGGTCCCATTTTTTTATTTTTGTTTTTATTTCCATTTCTCTAGGAGGAGGGTCAAAAAGGATCTTGCTGTGATTTATGTCATAGAATGATCTGCCTATGTTTTCCTCTAAGAGTTTTATAGTGTCTGATCTTACATATAGATCTCTAATCCATTTTGAGTTTATTTTTGTGTATGGTGTTATCGAGTGTTCTAATTTCATTCTTTTATGTGTAGCTGTCCAGTTTTCCCAGCACCACTTACTGAAGAGACTGTCTTTTCTCCATTGTATATCCTTGCCTCCTTCGTCATAGATGAGTTAGCCATAGGTACGTAGGTTTATCTCTGGGCTTTCTATCCTGTTCCACTGATCTATATTTCTGTTTTTGTGCCAGTACCATATAGTCTTGATTACTGTAGCTTTGTAGTATAGTCCAAAGTCAGGAACTCTGATTCCTCCAGCTCTTTTAATTTCCCTCAAGACTGCTTTGGCTCTTGGGGGTCTTTTGTGTCTCCATACAAATTTAAGACTTTTTTGCTCCAGTTCTGTACAAAATGCCACTGGTAATTTGATAGGGATTGCATTGAATCTGTAGATTGCTTTGGGTAGTATAGTCATTTTCACAATATTGATTCTTCTAATCCAAGAACATGGTTTATACCTCCATCTGTTTATATCATCTTTGATTTCTTTCAGCAGTGTCTTATAGTTTTCTGAGTACAGGTCTTTTACCTCCTTAGGTAGGTTCATTCCTACGTATTTTATTCTTTTTGTTGCAATGGTGAATGGGATTGTTTCCTTAATTTCTCTTTCTGATCTTTCATTGTTAGTGTATAGGAATGCAAGAGATTTCAATGCATTAATTTTGTATCCTGCAACTTTACCAAATTCATTGATTAGCTCAAGTAGTTTTCTGGTGGCATCTTTAGGATTCACTATGTGTAGTATCGTGTCATTTGCAAACAGTGACAATTTTACTTCTTCTTTTCCAATTTGTATTCCTTTTATTTTTTTTCTCTGATTGCTGTGTCTAGGACTTCCAAAACTATGTTGAATAATAGTGGTGAGAGTGGATATCCTTGTCTTGTTCCCGATCTTAGAGGAAATGCTTTTAGTTTTTCACCATTGAGAATGATGTTTGCTGTGGGTTTGTCATATACGGCATTTAGTATGTTGAGGTAGATTCCCTCTTTGTCCACTTTTTGGTGACTTTTTATCATAAATGGGTGTTGAATTTTGTGAAAAGCTTTTCCTGCATCTTTTGGGATGATCATATTTTTATTCTACAATTTGTTAATGTGGTGTATCAGATTGATTGATTTGTGTATATTGAAGAATTCTTGCATCCCTGGGATAAACCCCACCTGATCATGGTGCGTGATCCTTTTAATGTGTTGTTCAATTCTGTTTCCTAGTATTTTGTTGAGGATTTTTACATCTATATTCATCAGTGATATTGTTCTCTAATTTTCTTTTTCTGCAGTATCTTTGTCTGGTTTCGGTATCAGGGTGATGGTGGCCTCATAGAATTGGTTTGGGGGTGTTCCTTTCCCTGAAAATTTCTGAAGAGTTTGAATAGATTGGGTGTTAGCTCTTGTTTAAGTGTTTGGTAGAATTCACCTCTGATGCCATCTGGTTCTGGACATTTGCTTGTTGGAAGATTTTTAATCACAGTTTCAATTTCATTACTTGTGATTGGTCTGTACATATTTTCTATTCCTTCCTGGTTCAGTCTTGGAAGGTTATACCTTTCTAAGAATTTGTCCATTTCTTCCAGGTTGTCCATTTGATTGGCATAGAGTTGCTTGTAGTAGTCTCTTAGGATGCTTTGTATTTCTGTTGTGTCTGTTACAACTTCTCCTTTTTCATTTCTAATTTTATTGATTTGAGTCCTCTCCCTCTTTTTCTCGAGTCTGGCTAAAGGTTTATCATTTTTGTTTATCTTCTCAAAGAACCAGCTTTTAGTATTATTGACCTTTGCTATTGCTTTTATTTCATTTATTTCTGCTCTGATCTTTATGATTTCTTTCCTTCTACTAACTTTGGGTTTTGTTCTTCTTTCTCTAGTTCCTTTAGGTGTGAGGTTACATTGTTTATTTGAGATTGTTCTTGTTTCTTGAGGTAGACTTGTATTGCTATAAACTTCCCTCTTAGAACTGCTTTTGCTGCATCCCATAGGTTTTGGATCATCATGTTTTTGTTGTCATTTGTCTCTAGGTAGTTTTAGATTTCCTCTTTTATTTCTTTAGTGATCTCTTGGTTATTTAGTAACGTATCGTTTAGCCTCCATGTGTTTGTGTTTTTTACGTTTTTTTCCTTGTAATTGATTTCTAATCTCATAGCATTGTGGTCGGAAAAGCTGCTTGATATGGTTTCAGTTTTCTTAAACTTACTGAGGCTTTATTTGTGACCCAAGATGTGATCTATCCCGGAGAATGTTCCATGTGCCATTGAGAAGAAACGTGTAATCTGCTGTTTTTGGATGGAATGTCCTATAAATATCCATTAAATCTATCTGGTCTCTTGTGTCATTTAAAGTTTGTGTTTCCTTATTAATTTTCTGTCTGGATGATCTCCATTGGTGTAAGTGTGGTGTAAAGTGTCCTCCTATTACTGTGTTACTGTCTATTTCCTCTTTTATAGCTGTTAGCAATTGCCTTATATATTGAGGTGCTCCTATGTTGGGTATGTGTGTGTGTGTATATATATATATATATATATATATATATACTTATAATTGTTATATTTTCTTGGATTGATCCCTTGATCATTATGTAGTGTTCTTCCTTGTCTCTTGTAACATTCTTTATTTTAAAATCTATTTTATCTGATATGAGTATTGCTACTCCAGCTTTCTTTTGATTTTCATTTGCATGGAATATCTTTTTCCATCCCCTCACTTTCAGTCTGTATGTGTCCCTAGGTCTGAAATGGGTCTCTTGTAGACAGCGTATATATGGGTCTTGTTTTTGTATCCATTAAGCGAGACTGTGTCTTTTGGTTGGAGCATTTGATCCATTCACGTTTAAGGTAATTATCGATATGTATATTCCTATTACTGTTTTCTTAATTGTTATGGGTTTGCTTGGTGGGTCCTTTTCTTCTCTTGTGTTTCCCACTTAGAGAAGTTCCTTTAGCATTTGTTGTAGAGCTGGTTTCGTGGTGCTGAATTCTCTTAGCTTTTGCTTGTCTGTAAAGCTTTTGATTTCTCCGTCAAATCTGAATGAGATCCTTGCTGGGTGGAGTACTCTTGGTGGTACGTTCTTCCCTTTCATCACTTTAAATTTATCATGCCACTCCCTTCTGGCTTGTAGATTTTCTGCTGAGAAATCAGCTGTTAACCTTATGTGAGTTCCGTTGTATGTTGTCATTTTTCCCTTGTTGCTTTCAGTAATTTTTCTTTGTCTTTCATTTTTGTCAATTTGATTACTGTGTGTCTCGGCATTTTTCTCCTTTGGTTTATCCTGCCTGGGACTCTCTGCGCTTTGTGGACTTTGGTGGCTCTTTCTTTTCCCATGCTAGGGAAGTTTTCGACTGTAATCTCTTCAAATAGTTTCTTGGGTCCTTTCTCTCTCTCTTCTCCATCTGGGACCACTATAATGCGAATGTTGTTGTGTTTAATGTTGTCCCAGAGGTCTCTTAGGGTGTCATCATTTATTTTCATTCTTTTTCTTTTTCTGTTCCATGGCAGTGATTTCCACCTTTCTGTCTTCCAGGTCACTTATCCGTTCTTCTGCCACAGTTATTCTGCTACTGATTCCTTTTAGTATATTTTTCATTTCAGTTATTGTATTGTTCATCTCTGTTTGTTTGTTCTTTAATTCTTCTAGGTGTTTGTTCCTTAATTCTTCTAGGTCTTTGTTAAGCATTTCTTGCATCTTCTCGATCTTTGCCTCCATTCTTTTTCCAAGGTCTTGGATCATCTTCACTCTCATTATTCCGAATTCTTTTACTGGAAGGTTGCATATCCCCACCTCATTTCATTGTTTTTCTGGGGATTTATCTTGTTCCTTGATCTGGTATAATGTTCTCTGCCTTTTCATTTTCTCTATCTTTCTGTGAATGTGGTTTTCCTTCCACAAGCTGCAGAATTGTAGTTCTTGCTTCTGCTGTCAGCCCTCCAGTGATTGAGTCTATCTTAGAGGTTTGTGCAAGCTTCTTTATGGGAGGGACTGGTGGTGGGTACAGCTGGGTGTTGCTCTGGTGGGCAGAGCTTTAATCTGCTTGTCTGTGGATTAAATAAAAGTTTAATAAAAAGTTTAATCCGCTTGTCTGCTGATGTATGGGTCTTGGTTCCCTCCCTGTTGGTTGTTTGGCCTGAGGTGACCCAGCACTGGAGCCTACCTTGCTCTTGGTGGAGCTAATGGCAGACTCTGGGAGGGCTCACGCCAAGGAGTATTTCCCAGAACTTCTGCTTCCAGTGTTGTTGTCCCCATGGTGATCCACAGCCACTCCCTGCCTCTGCAGGAGACCCTCTAACACTAGCAGTTAGGTATGGTCATCATTCGCCTATTTCGTGACTGCTCCTTCCCCTGGGTCCTGATGTGCCCACTACTTTGTGTGTGCCCTCCAAGAGTGGAGTCTCTGTTGAGACTCTGAGACTTGTAGTGGAGTCGCACAGACTCTGGGTCCTGTGAAGCTTCGATGTTTTGTGGTTCTAGAAATCCTATAGGAGACGGTCCACAGCAGGTGAAGCTAATGCTGTCAGTAGAGGTGGTGAAGCCAAAGATCTTCAGTTCCGATGAGAGGTGCCGATGTACATACAGGACAAAATCATCTCGTGTGAATGTAGTTCAGGCACGTTTAAGATGAATGCAGTCATGTTAATGCCTAACATCTTCTATCTTGTGCCTCTCCTCAGGGACCCCCTCCTCAGTTCCTGAGGCTCCTGTAAGTCATGTACAGGGGAATGGAGAGTGGGCTCTGTCCAGTCTGAGCCCTGAGTTACCCTGTGTGTACCTTAGGATACTTTGTATTTCTGTGGTGGCTGTTGTAATATCATCTCTTTCATTTCTGATTTATTTGGGCCCTCTCTTTTTAACAAAACATACTACTGTTGTCTTTTATTCTTTACAGAAGTTTAATAAGTGTTTGATCTACTACCCTTACTCTATGTATACTTTTTGCAGTGAGATTTTTACTTTTGTTTGTTTTGTTGTTACTATCAATAATTAGTGAGACTTCTTTTAAGCTACCTTCAACATTGCTTGTAAAGCTGCTTTATTAGTGATGACAGAGCCTTAATGGAAGTCATGTTCTGGTTGTAAATTAGAATGCAATGTGTCAGCAAAAAGCCCCTTAAGTGTTTGTCTCATTACTTCTTTTTTCAATTTAATTTTTATTTTTTATCAGAGTAAATTTGATTAAAATGTTTTGTTTGTTCTAGGTGTGCAAGATGTGGTTCTTTTACACATATACATGTATCTATACTTCTTCAGATCGTTTGCTCATGTAGCTTATGACACAATGTTGAGTAGTCTTCTCTTGGTATTCCATAGGTCTCTGGTGATTATATATTTCACGTGTGTTTCTATATCTATGTTAACACCAATATCCTAATGTATCCAATCCTCACACCTTTTATTTGGTGAACCATAACTTTGTTTAATGAATCTGTGATTGCCTTTCCCTGTGGAAATATCTTCATTGGTATCAGTTTTTAGCTAACGCCTGTAAGTGATATTATAGGATATGTGTCTTTTGCTGTCTGACTTAGTACAATTTGCCTGATTACCTCTAGAATCATCTACGGTGCTGCAAATGGCTTTGTTTTATTTTTTTCCGGAGCTAATATCCCATCTGTACATGTACCAGTTCTTCTTTGTGCACTCACCTCTTGATAGACTTCTTGGTTGCCTCCATGTCTTGGCTATTGTAACACTGCTGCACTGCACATTTGCCTGCCTGTGTCTTTCCAATTCTGTCTTCTTATGTTATAGGCCCAGGAGTGGGCCTCCTGTATCATACCGTATCTCAGGGTTTACCTTTTAAATGCACCACGATTCTGTGCTCATTAGTGGCTCTTTCCAGATTACATCCCACTTAAAGTTGAGGGTATGCATTTCTCCACAACACCTTCAGCATTTATTGTTTGTAGTTTTCTTGCTGATGGATATGCTGAGTGGTGTGAGCTGATACATCTTTGTGGTTGAATTTGCATGTGACTCATAATCCGTTGAAATTGAGCTTTAAGGCATGTCCTTTTTATTTTTCAAACTGTGATTACAGCTTAGTTCTTCAAAGTGTTTTCCTAAAGTATGTGTCACATTTTGAAATTTATTGGCCATTACATCCCTCAAGACATTTTGAGGGAAGGTTTCACTTACAGCCCTGCAGTACTTGTTCACATGAAGTGACCATTAGCACAGGCTTTAAAGCTGCTTTTGCAGGTAACAGCCAGAGTGTGGCAGCCTTTCTTCATTCCCCATGCTGGTACTAGGGAAACAGACCTTCTGGCTAGTGGTCTTCCTCGGTTATAAATCAGAGTGGAATGTGCCCGGATAAACCCCAAAAAGCTGACGTCTCCTTAATATTGCTTGTTTTTTAAATTTAATTTATATTTTTATTGGAGTAATATTCCATTGTATATATGGACCACTTCTTGATGCATTCCTCTGTTGATGGACATTTTTGTTGCTTCCAAGTGTCGGCTATGGTAAGTATTTCTGGAGTGCAAGATTGCCAGCCTGTGACTTTTTGATTCTCATTTTCTCAGGTGATAGGCCCAGCAGTGGGTGTGACTGATTGACTAGTAGCTCAATGTTTACCTTTTCAAAGCACCTCCACTGTGTTTTCCTTAGTGGCTCTTACCACGCCCCCCTTAAAACCAAGGGTACGAATTTCTCCACAATCCCTTCAGCATTCATTGTTTGCAGCATTTTTACTAATGCCCATTCTGACTGCTGTGACCTGATAGGTTTTTGTAATTTGGGTTTGCATGTCTTTAAAAATTCCTAAAATTCATGATTTTCCATGCCTTTTTTTTTCTGTTAAAAAAGAAGTGTGAGTACAATATATCTCTTGAAGCTGTCTTGTTGGAAGGTTGCCCTCTTTTGAATTTTTGGTCGATATTCGACCCCAGGATCTTTTTGGAGGGCAGGTGTCATTACAGAACTGCAAGTTTGATGAATATTTAGTGACAATTAGCACTGGGTTTAAAGCTGCTGTTGTGGGAAATGGCCACAAGGAGGCAGCATTTCTCCATTCCCAAATCTGGGTACTAGGGCAGCAGAGCCTTTCTGGAAGTCGTGTTCCTAGGTTGTAAGTTAGAATGGAATGTGCCAGGAGAAACGCCCATAAGTTTATGTCTCATTACTTCTTTTTGGTTTTTAAAATTTATTTAATCGGGCTAATGAATATTGTTTGTCCACGTGTACACAATCTGGTTCATTTGTACTATATATATATATATATATGTCTATTCATGTTCAGATCCTCTTTCCATGTAAAATATTACAGAGTGTTCCATAGACCTCCCTTGCTATATGGTCGGTCTTTTTGATATATGTATATAATATGTATTTGTGTACGTATGGTAACGCTAATCTTAATTTATCCATTCTGCCCACCTTTCCTTTTAGATAAGCATACTTAATTTCTAAGTCTGTGAGTGTCTTTCTCTTTGGAAATATGTTCATTTGTGTTAGTTATTAGATAGTGCCTGTAAGTGATATCATAGGGTATAGATCTTTTGCTTTCTGACTTACCTCATGTTCTGTGATTATCTCCAAGCTCATCTATGGTGCCTCAAAGAACAGTGTTTCATTGTTTTCCATGGCTAATATTCTATTGTGTATATGGATCACTTCTTCTTTATCCATTCATCTGTTGATGGACATTTTGGTAGCTTCACCGTCTTGGCTATAGTGAATAAGGCCGCAGTGCAGCTGTTGCAGCCCGGGTCTTCTCGCTTCTGGTCTTCTCAGGTGAGAGGCCCAGTGGTGGGACTGCTGGATTGAATGGTACCTCAATTTTTACTTTTAATCGCAGCTCCTTTCTGTTCTCATTATTGGCTGTTACCACTTTGCATCTCACCAGCAGCTAGAGGGTACACAGTTCTCTATAACCCCTTCAGAATTTATGGTTTGTAGACATTTTGCTAATGGTCAGTCGATTGGTGTGAGTTGAAACCTTTTTGTAGATTAGATTTTCATGAGTCTAATAATTCCTGAGGTTGAGCTTTTACCCATTTTCCTTTTTTTAAAAAAAAAGAGTGAGTCACACTTACCTCTTCATACTGTCTTCTTGAAAAATTTGCCAGTTTTGAATTTTATTGGCCATTCCCTACCTCTGCACAATTGTTTAGGGCAGGTGTCCTTTACAGGCCTGAGTCCTTGTGAATGTTAAGAGACCATTAGCTGTGGGCTGAAAGCCACTCTTGAGGGAAACGGCCACAAGGTGACAGAATTTCTACATTTCTAACTCTGGGATTTTGGGCAGCAGAGCCATCCTGGAAATCGTGTTAGTAGGCTTCAAATTAGAGTGGAATGTGCCAGGGCACATCCGAAGAGATTATATCTCCTTACTTCTTGTTTGTTTTTTTTAATTTCATTTTTATTATTTATCAGAGAAAATTTCATAAAAATGTAGATTCTCCTAGGTGTACAGAATCTGGTTCATCATATCAACGTATCTGTCTATTCCTCTTTGGATCCTTTCCCGTGTAGGTTATTATAGAGTGTTGAGTAGACCTCTCTTGGCGTTCCATAGGTATTCTGTGATTATATATTTCATATGTATTGGTACATGTGTGTTAACCCCCATATCATAATTCATACATTCCTTACACTTTTCCATTTGGTTAAACATATTTTTTTTTCTTAATCCATGCTTTTCATTCTCTTGGAAATAAGTTTATGAGTATCAATTTTTAGGTAACATCTATAAGTGATGTCATAGGATATCTGTCTTTCACTTTCTTTCTTACTTCAAGTTGGGTGATTATCTCTAGGTCCTTATATGGTGGTGCAAACGGCACTGTTTCCTTGTTTTCCATAGCTAATATTCCATTGTTGACATGGACCACTTCCTCTTTGTGCATTTTTCTGTTGTTGGACATTTTGGTTTCTTCCAAGTCTTGGCTATATTAAATGTTTCTGCCGTGCAGGATTGCCAGCCTGTGTCTTTTCCATTCTGCTCTGCTCAGGTGATAGGCGCATCAAAGGCCCTACCAGATCACATGGTAACTCAATTTTTACCCTTAATCGCACCTCCATTATGTTCTCCCTGCTGGCTGTTACCAGTTTACATCCCCCCAGCAGTTAGAGGGTACACAGTTTTCTGAAACCCCTTCAGCATTTATTCTTTGTAGACTTTTTGCTGAAGAGCATTCTGACGGCTGTGAGGTGAACATTTCTGTAATTGGATTTGCATGGCTTTATTAATTGCTGATGTTGCACATTTTTCAATTCCCTTTCATTTTAAAGGAAAAAAAAAAGAAAAGACAAAATGTGTCTAAAATATCCCTCTTGAAATTGTCTTCTTGAAATGTTGATGTCTTTTGAATTTTCTGGTCGATTTATGACCCCAGGAATTTTTTTGATGGCAGGTGTCATTTACAGGCCTGCAATTATTTTGAACATTAAGTGACCATTAGCGCTGTTGTGGGAAACGGCCAGAAGGCGGCAGCACTTCTCCTAACCACATCTGCTTAATAGGGCAACAGAGCCATAATGGAAGTTGTGGTGTCGGTTGTAAATTAGAACGCAATGTGCCAGGAAAAGCCCCTTAAGATTATGTCTCATTACTTCTTGTTCGTTAGTTTAATTTAATTTTTATTCCTTATCACAGCAAATTAGATTACAATGTTTTGTTTGTTCTAGGTGTGCAAGATGTGGTTCTTTTACACATACACATATATCTATTCTTCTTCAGATCCTTTTCTCATGTAGGTTATGACACAATGTTGAGTAGTCTTCTCTTGGTATGCTGTAGGTTTTTGGTGATTATATATTTCACATGTGTTTGTATATCTGTTAACCCCAATATCGTAATATATCCAATCCTCACACCTTTCAATTTGGTGAACCATAAGTTTGTTTAATGAATCTGTGGTTGCCTTTCTCTCTGGAAATATCTTCATAGGTATCAATTTTTAGGTAACACCCATAAGTGATATGATAGGATAGGTGTCTTTCGCTTTCTCTCTTACTACCAGTTGCATGATTACCTCTAGACTCCTCTGTGGTCCTGCAAATGGCATTGTATCATTTTTTTTCCTTGGCTAATATTCCATCTGTACATGTACCAGTTCTTTGTCCACTCATCTGTTGATGGACTTTTGGTTGCTTCCATGTCTTGGCTATTGTAATACTGCTGCAGTGCAGATTTCCTGCCTGTGTCTTTCCAATTCTGTCTTCTTAGGCTGTAGGCCATGGAGTGGGCCTGCTGGATCATAGAGTAGCTGAATGTGTACCTTTTAAAGGCACCTCCATTCTGTTCCCATGAGTGGCTCTTACCAGGTTACGTCACCCTTCAAATTGAGGGTATGCATTTCTCCAAAAGCTCTTCAGCATTGATCGTTTGTAGTTTCTTTGCTGATGGTTATTCTGAGTGGTGTGAGCTGATACCTCTTTGTGGTTGGATTTGCATGTGTCTCATAATCCCTTGAAATTGAGCTTTCAGGCATGTCCTTCTATTTTTCAGACTGTTATTACAGCTGACTTCTTCAAATTGTTTTCTTGAAGTATGTACCACACTTTGAAATTTTTTGGCCTTTACCTGCATCAAGACATTTTAAGGGCAGGTTTCATTTGCAGCCCTGCAGTACTTGTGCATATGAAGTGCCCATTAGAACAGATTTCAAAACTGCTGTTGCAGGTATCGGCCAGAGGATGGCAGCATTTCTACGTTCCCCACTCTGGTACCTAGAGAAACAGACTTTCCTGCCAGTGGTGTTCCTCAGTGATAAATTAGAGTGCAGTGTGCCTTGATATACCCCCAAAAGCTTACGTATCCTTACTTATGTTTGTTTTTTAAATTTAATTTATATTTTTTAGTGGAGTAATAGTCCATTCTGTACATGGACCACTTCTTCTTTGTGCATTCCTCTGTTGATGGACATTTTTGTTGCTTCCCAGTGTTGCCTATGGTAAATGTTGCTGGAGTGCAGTATTGCCAGCCTGTGACTTTTGATTCTCATTTTCTCAGGTGATGGGCCCAACAGTGGGTATTATTCATTGACTGGTAGCTCAACGTTTACCTTTTCAAGGAACCTGCATTGTGTTTTCATTAGTGGCTCTTACCACGTCCCAAATAACACCGAGTGTACGCATTTTTCCACAACCCCTTCAGCATTTATTGTTTGCAGAATGTTTGCTCATGGCCATTCTGACTGGTGTGAGCTGATAGGTTTATGTATTTTGGATTTGCATGCCTTTAATAATTCCTAATATTCGGAATTTTCCCACATCTTTCTCTTTTATTTAGAAAAAAAAGTGTGAGTACAATATACCTCTTAAAATTGTCTTCTTGGAAGGTTGCCATCTTTTGAATTTTGTGGTCGATTTTCGACCACAGGATTTTTTTTGAGAGCAGGTGTCATTTACATGCCTGCAATGATTGTGAATATTTAGTGACCATTAGCACTGGGTTTAAAGCTGGTGTTGTGGGAAACGGACCCAAGGCGGCAGCATTTCTCCATTCGCAAATCTGGTTACTAGGGCAGCAGAGCTTTTCTGGAAGTCCTCTTACTAGGTTGTAAATTAGAGTTGAATGTGCCAGGAAAAAGCCCCTGAAGTTTATGTCTCATTACTTCTTGTTCGTTGTTTTAATTGTTTTAACCAGCGTAATGATTAGAATACACTTTGTCCTAGGTGTACACAATCTGGTTCATTCGTACATCATATATATCTATTCATGTACAGATCCTTTTCCCATATAAAGGATTACAGAGCGTTCTGTAGACCTCCCTTGCTATGTGGTCGGGCTTTTTGATATATGTACTTAATCTGTATTTGTATAGGTATGGTAAACCTAATCTTAATTTATCCATTGCCACCACCTTTCCTTTTAGATATGCAGTTTGTTTTTTAAGTCTGTGTGTGTCTTTCTCTGTGGAAGTGTGTCCATTTTTGTCAGTTGTTAGGTAAATCCTATAAGAGATATCATAGGATATATGTCTTTTGCTTTCCAACTTACCTCATGTTCTGTGTTTATCTCTAGGCTCATCTATGGTACGTCAAAGAGCAGTGTTTCATTGTTTTCCATGGCTAATATTCCATTGTGTACATGGACCACTTCTTCTTTATCCATTCATCTGTTGATGGACATTTAGGTTGCTTCCATGTCTTGGCTATTGTAATACTGCTGCAGTGCAGATTTCCTGCCTGTGTCTTTCCAATTCCGTCTTCTTAGGCTGTAGGCCGTGGAGTGGGCCTGCTGGATCATAGAGTAGCTGAATGTGTACCTTTTAAAGGCACCTCCATTCTGTTCCCATGAGTGGCTCTTACCAGGTTACGTCCCACTTGAAACTGAGGGTATGCATGTCTCCACAACCTCTTCAGCATTGATCGTTTGTAGTTTCTTCGCTGATGGTTATTCTGACTGGTGTGAGTTGATAGCTCTTTGTGGTTGGATTTGCATGTGTCTCATAATCCCTTGAAATTGAGCTTTGAGGCATGTCCTTTTATTTTTCAAACTGTTATGACAGCTTACGTCTTCAAATTGTTTTCTTGAAGTATGTGCCACATTTTGAAATATTTTGGCCTTTACCTGCGTCAGGACATTTTGAGGGCAGGTTTCCTTTGCAGCCCTGCAGTACTTGTGCATATGAAGTGACCATTCGCACAGATTTCCAAGCTGCTGTTGCAGGTATCGGCCAGAGGCCGGCAGCCTTTCTACGGTGCCCACTCTGGTACCTAGGGCGACAGACCTTCCTGCCAGTGGTGTTCCTCAGATATCAGTTAGACTGCCATGTGCCCTGATAAAGCCCCCAAAGCTTATGTCTCCTTACTCACGTTTGTTTTTTTAATTCATATTTTCTAGTGGAGTAATATTCCATCGTGTGCATGGACCACTTCTTCTTGGTGCACTCCTCTGTTGACGGACATTTTCGTTGCTTCCAAGCGTCGGCTATGGTAAGTATTGCTGGGGCGCAGGATTGCCAGCCTGTGCCTTTTGATTCTCATTGTCTCAGGAGATAGGCCCAGCAGTGGGTGTTGACTGATTGACTAGTAGCTCAATGTTTCCCTTTTCACAGCACCTCCACTGTGTTTTCATTAGTGCCTCTTACCACGTCCCCCTTAGAACCGAGGGTACGTACGCATTTCTCCACAGTCCCTTCAGCATTTATTGTTTGCAGCATTTCTGCTAATGGCCATTCCGAGCGCTGTGAGCGGATAGGTTTTTGTAATTTGGGTTTGCATGTCTTTAAAAATTCCTAAAATTCATCATTTTTCCACGCCTGTTTTCTTTTCTTTTCTTTAAAAAGAAAAGGGAAGAGAAGAAAAACGGGGGGGTACAATATACCTCTTGAAATCGTTTTCTTGGAATGTTGCCCTCTTTTGAATTTTTGGTCGATGTTTGACCCCAGGATTTTTTTGGAGGGCAGGTGTTATTTACAGGCCTGCAAGTTTGGTGACTATTTAATGACCATTAGCACTGGGTTTAAAGCTGCTGTTTTGGGAAACGGCCACAAGGCGGCAGCATTTCTCCATTCCCAAAGCTGGGTACTAGGGCAGCAGAGCCTTTCTGGAAGTCGTGTTCCTAGGTTGTACATTCGAATGGCATGTGCCAGGAGCAACGCCCACAAGTTTATGTGGCATTACTTCTGGTTGGTTTTTTAAACTATTTTAATCGGGGTAACGATTAGAATATTGTTTGTCCTAGGTGTACACAATCTGGTTCATTTGTACATTATATACGTCTATTCATGTACGGATCCTCTTGCCATGTGAAATATCACAGAGTGTTCCGTACACCTCCCTTGCTACGTGGTCGGTCTTTTTGATATATGTATACAATGTGTATTTGTATACGTATGGTTAACGCTAATCTTAATTTATCCATTCCGCCCACCTTTCCTTTTAGATAAGCATAGTTGTTTTCTAAGTCTGTGAGTGTCTTTCTCTGTGCAAATACGTTCATTTGTGTCAGTTATTACATAACGCCTATAAGTGGTATCGTAGGATATAGGTCTTTGGCTTTCCGACTTACCGCACGTTCTGCGATTATCTCCAAGCTCATCTATGGTGCCTCAAAGAGCAGTGTTTCATTGTTTTCCGTGGTTAATATTCCATTGTGTACACGGACCATTTCTTCTTAATCCATTCGTCTGTTGATGGACATTTTGGTAGCTTCGCCGTCTTGGCTATGGTGAATAAGGCCTCAGTGCAGCTGTTGCAGCCCGGGTCTCCTCGCTTCTGGTCTTCTCAGGTGAGAGGCCCAGTGGTGTGCCTGCTGGATTGAATGGTACCTCAATTTTTACTTCTAAAGGCAGCTCCTTTCTGTTCTTATTGGCTGTTACCACTTTACATCTCGCCAGCAGCTAGAGGGTACACAGTTCTCTAAAACCCCTTCAGTGTTGACTGTGTGTAGAATTTTTGCTGATCGTCGGTCGACAGGTGTGTGTTGCAAACTTTCTGTAGATTAGATCTGCATGAGTCTAATAATTCCTGAGGTTGAGCTTTTATCCATTTCCCTTTCTATGTATGTATGTATGTATGTATGTATGTATGTATGTAGTTAGTTATCTACCTATCTATTTAGTTTTGCGGTACGCGGGCCTCTCACCGTTGTGGCCTCTCCCGTTGCGGAGCACAGGCTCTGGACGCGCAGGCTCGGCGGCCATGGCTCGCGGGCCCAGCCACTCCGCGGCATGTGGGATCTTCCCGGACCGGGGCACGAACCCGTGTCCCCTGCGTCGGCAGGCGGACTCTCAACCACTGCGCCACCAGGGAAGCCCCTGTTTTGAATGTTTTTGGTCCGTTCCCTACCTCAGCACAGTATTGTAGGGCAGGTGTCCTTTACGGCCCTGAGTCCTCGTGACTATTAAGTGACCATTAGCTGCGGGCTTAAAGCCGCTCTTGCGGGAAACGGCCAGAAGGCGGCAGCATTTCTACCTTTTGCAGCTCTGGGTTCCTGGGCGACAGCGCTCTCCTGGAAGTCGTGTTAGTAGCCTGCAGATTAGAGGGGAATGTGCCAGGGCAAACCCCCAAGAGCTTGTACCTCCTACTTCTTGTTTTTTACATTAAATTTTTTTTAGGTATCAGAGCAAATTTGATTAAAAAAAAATGCAGTTTCTCCCAAGTGTACAGAATCTGGTTCGTCATATCAACGTGTCCGTCTATTCCTCTTTGGATCCTTTCCGGTGTAGGTTATTATAGAGTGTTGAGTAGACCTCTTGGCGTTCCATAGGTATTTTGTGGTTATATATTTCCTCTGTATTAGTACATGTCTGTTAACCCCCATATCATAATTCATACATTCCTTTCACCTTTCCATTTGGCTAAACGTAATTTTGTTTTCTTAATCCATGCTCTTCCTTCTCTTGGAAATAAGTTCATGAGTATCAATTTTGAGGTAACACCTATAAGTGATGCCATAGGATATCTGTCTTTCAGTTTCTTTCTTACTTCAGTTTGGGTGGTTATCTCTAGGTCCTTATATGGTGGTGCAAACGGCACTGTTTCATTGTTTTCCGTGGCTAATATTCCATTGTTGACATGGACCACTTCCTCTTTGTGCATTTTCCTGTTGCTGGACATTTTGGTTTCTTCCTCCAAGTCTTGGCTATATTAAATGTTTCTGCCGTGCAGGATTGCCAGCCTGTGTCTCTTCCATTCTGCTCCGCTCAGGTGATAGGCGCATCAAAGGACCTACCAGATCACATGGGAGCTCAGTTTTTTACCCTTAAACGCACCTCCATTATGTTCTCCCTGCTGGCTGTTACCAGTTGACATCCCCCCAGCAGCTAGTGGGTACACAGTTTTCTGAAACCCCTTCAGCATTTATTCTTTGTAGACTTTTTGCTGAAGAGCATTCTGACGGCTGTGAGGTGAACATTTCTGTCGATTGGATTTGCATGGCTTTATTAATTGCTGATGCCGAGCATTTTTAAATTCCCTTTTATTTTAAAGGAACAAAGAAGACAGAATGGGCGTAAAACATGCCTCTTGAAATTGTCTTCTTGAAACGTTGACGTCTTTTGAATTTTCTGGTCGATTTACGGCCCCAGGATTTTTTTTTTTTTTTTTTGATGGCAGGTGTCATTTACTGGCCTGCAATTATTTTGAATATTAAGTGACCATTAGCGCTGTTGTGTGAAACGGCCAGAAGGCGGCAGCACTTCTCCTTACCAAACCTGGTTACTAGGGCAACAGAGCCATAATGGAAGTGGCGTTGTAAATTGTAAATTAGAATGGAGTGCGCCAGGAAAAAGCCCCTTAGGTTTATGTCTCATTACTTGCTGTTCGTTTTTTAAATTTAATTTTTATTTTGTGTCAGAGCAAATTTGATTACAATGTTTTGCTTGTTGTAGGTGTGCAAGATGTGGTTGTTTTACACGTATACATATATCTGTTCTTCTTCGGGTCCTTCTCCCATGTAGCTTATGACACCATGTTGAGTAGTCTCCTCTTGGTATGCCGTAGGTCTGTGGCGACTTTGTATTTCACGTGTGTTTGTATATCTCTGTTAACCCCAATGTCCTAATGTATCCAATCCTCACACCTTTCCACTTGGTGAACCATAAGTTTGCTTAATGAATCTGTGATTGGATGTCTCTGTGGAAATATCTTCACTGGTATCGAGTTTTAGGTAACCCCTATAAGTGGTATCACACGTTAGGTGTCTTCTGCTTTCTCGCTTACTGCACGTTGCGTGATCACCTCTAGACTCATCTGTGGTGCTGCAAGTGGCATTGATTCATTTTTTTCCCCAAGCTAATATTCCATCTCTACACGTAGCAGTTCTTCTTTGTCCACTCATCTGTTGATGGACTTTTGGTTGCTTCCATGTCTTGGCTATTGTAATACTGCTGCAGTGCAGATTTCCTGCCTGTGTCTTTCCAATTCCGTCTTCTTAGGCTGTAGGCCGTGGAGTGGGCCTGCTGGATCATAGAGTAGCTGAATGTGTACCTTTTAAAGGCACCTCCATTCTGTTCCCATGAGTGGCTCTTACCAGGTTACGTCCCACTTGAAACTGAGGGTATGCATGTCTCCACAACCTCTTCAGCATTGATCGTTTGTAGTTTCTTCGCTGATGGTTATTCTGACTGGTGTGAGTTGATAGCTCTTTGTGGTTGGATTTGCATGTGTCTCATAATCCCTTGAAATTGAGCTTTGAGGCATGTCCTTTTATTTTTCAAACTGTTATGACAGCTTACGTCTTCAAATTGTTTTCTTGAAGTATGTGCCACATTTTGAAATATTTTGGCCTTTACCTGCGTCAGGACATTTTGAGGGCAGGTTTCCTTTGCAGCCCTGCAGTACTTGTGCATATGAAGTGACCATTCGCACAGATTTCCAAGCTGCTGTTGCAGGTATCGGCCAGAGGCCGGCAGCCTTTCTACGGTGCCCACTCTGGTACCTAGGGCGACAGACCTTCCTGCCAGTGGTGTTCCTCAGATATCAGTTAGACTGCCATGTGCCCTGATAAAGCCCCCAAAGCTTATGTCTCCTTACTCACGTTTGTTTTTTTAATTCATATTTTCTAGTGGAGTAATATTCCATCGTGTGCATGGACCACTTCTTCTTGGTGCACTCCTCTGTTGACGGACATTTTCGTTGCTTCCAAGCGTCGGCTATGGTAAGTATTGCTGGGGCGCAGGATTGCCAGCCTGTGCCTTTTGATTCTCATTGTCTCAGGAGATAGGCCCAGCAGTGGGTGTTGACTGATTGACTAGTAGCTCAATGTTTCCCTTTTCACAGCACCTCCACTGTGTTTTCATTAGTGCCTCTTACCACGTCCCCCTTAGAACCGAGGGTACGTACGCATTTCTCCACAGTCCCTTCAGCATTTATTGTTTGCAGCATTTCTGCTAATGGCCATTCCGAGCGCTGTGAGCGGATAGGTTTTTGTAATTTGGGTTTGCATGTCTTTAAAAATTCCTAAAATTCATCATTTTTCCACGCCTGTTTTCTTTTCTTTTCTTTAAAAAGAAAAGGGAAGAGAAGAAAAACGTGGGGGTACAATATACCTCTTGAAATCGTTTTCTTGGAATGTTGCCCTCTTTTGAATTTTTGGTCGATGTTTGACCCCAGGATTTTTTTGGAGGGCAGGTGTTATTTACAGGCCTGCAAGTTTGGTGACTATTTAATGACCATTAGCACTGGGTTTAAAGCTGCTGTTTTGGGAAACGGCCACAAGGCGGCAGCATTTCTCCATTCCCAAAGCTGGGTACTAGGGCAGCAGAGCCTTTCTGGAAGTCGTGTTCCTAGGTTGTACATTCGAATGGCATGTGCCAGGAGCAACGCCCACAAGTTTATGTGGCATTACTTCTGGTTGGTTTTTTAAACTATTTTAATCGGGGTAACGATTAGAATATTGTTTGTCCTAGGTGTACACAATCTGGTTCATTTGTACATTATATACGTCTGTTCATGTACGGATCCTCTTGCCATGTGAAATATCACAGAGTGTTCCGTACACCTCCCTTGCTACGTGGTCGGTCTTTTTGATATATGTATACAATGTGTATTTGTATACGTATGGTAACGCTAATCTTAATTTATCCATTCCGCCCACCTTTCCTTTTAGATAAGCATAGTTGTTTTCTAAGTCTGTGAGTGTCTTTCTCTGTGCAAATACGTTCATTTGTGTCAGTTATTACATAACGCCTATAAGTGGTATCGTAGGATATAGGTCTTTGGCTTTCCGACTTACCGCACGTTCTGCGATTATCTCCAAGCTCATCTATGGTGCCTCAAAGAGCAGTGTTTCATTGTTTTCCGTGGTTAATATTCCATTGTGTACACGGACCATTTCTTCTTAATCCATTCGTCTGTTGATGGACATTTTGGTAGCTTCGCCGTCTTGGCTATGGTGAATAAGGCCTCAGTGCAGCTGTTGCAGCCCGGGTCTCCTCGCTTCTGGTCTTCTCAGGTGAGAGGCCCAGTGGTGTGCCTGCTGGATTGAATGGTACCTCAATTTTTACTTCTAAAGGCAGCTCCTTTCTGTTCTTATTGGCTGTTACCACTTTACATCTCGCCAGCAGCTAGAGGGTACACAGTTCTCTAAAACCCCTTCAGTGTTGACTGTGTGTAGAATTTTTGCTGATCGTCGGTCGACAGGTGTGTGTTGCAAACTTTCTGTAGATTAGATCTGCATGAGTCTAATAATTCCTGAGGTTGAGCTTTTATCCATTTCCCTTTCTATGTATGTATGTATGTATGTATGTATGTATGTATGTAGTTAGTTATCTACCTATCTATTTAGTTTTGCGGTACGCGGGCCTCTCACCGTTGTGGCCTCTCCCGTTGCGGAGCACAGGCTCTGGACGCGCAGGCTCGGCGGCCATGGCTCGCGGGCCCAGCCACTCCGCGGCATGTGGGATCTTCCCGGACCGGGGCACGAACCCGTGTCCCCTGCGTCGGCAGGCGGACTCTCAACCACTGCGCCACCAGGGAAGCCCCTGTTTTGAATGTTTTTGGTCCGTTCCCTACCTCAGCACAGTATTGTAGGGCAGGTGTCCTTTACGGCCCTGAGTCCTCGTGACTATTAAGTGACCATTAGCTGCGGGCTTAAAGCCGCTCTTGCGGGAAACGGCCAGAAGGCGGCAGCATTTCTACCTTTTGCAGCTCTGGGTTCCTGGGCGACAGCGCTCTCCTGGAAGTCGTGTTAGTAGCCTGCAGATTAGAGGGGAATGTGCCAGGGCAAACCCCCAAGAGCTTGTACCTCCTACTTCTTGTTTTTTACATTAAATTTTTTTTAGGTATCAGAGCAAATTTGATTAAAAAAAAATGCAGTTTCTCCCAAGTGTACAGAATCTGGTTCGTCATATCAACGTGTCCGTCTATTCCTCTTTGGATCCTTTCCGGTGTAGGTTATTATAGAGTGTTGAGTAGACCTCTTGGCGTTCCATAGGTATTTTGTGGTTATATATTTCCTCTGTATTAGTACATGTCTGTTAACCCCCATATCATAATTCATACATTCCTTTCACCTTTCCATTTGGCTAAACGTAATTTTGTTTTCTTAATCCATGCTCTTCCTTCTCTTGGAAATAAGTTCATGAGTATCAATTTTGAGGTAACACCTAGAAGTGATGCCATAGGATATCTGTCTTTCAGTTTCTTTCTTACTTCAGTTTGGGTGGTTATCTCTAGGTCCTTATATGGTGGTGCAAACGGCACTGTTTCATTGTTTTCCGTGGCTAATATTCCATTGTTGACATGGACCACTTCCTCTTTGTGCATTTTCCTGTTGCTGGACATTTTGGTTTCTTCCTCCAAGTCTTGGCTATATTAAATGTTTCTGCCGTGCAGGATTGCCAGCCTGTGTCTCTTCCATTCTGCTCCGCTCAGGTGATAGGCGCATCAAAGGACCTACCAGATCACATGGGAGCTCAGTTTTTTACCCTTAAACGCACCTCCATTATGTTCTCCCTGCTGGCTGTTACCAGTTGACATCCCCCCAGCAGCTAGTGGGTACACAGTTTTCTGAAACCCCTTCAGCATTTATTCTTTGTAGACTTTTTGCTGAAGAGCATTCTGACGGCTGTGAGGTGAACATTTCTGTCGATTGGATTTGCATGGCTTTATTAATTGCTGATGCCGAGCATTTTTAAATTCCCTTTTATTTTAAAGGAACAAAGAAGACAGAATGGGCGTAAAACATGCCTCTTGAAATTGTCTTCTTGAAACGTTGACGTCTTTTGAATTTTCTGGTCGATTTACGGCCCCAGGATTTTTTTTTTTTTTTTTTTGATGGCAGGTGTCATTTACTGGCCTGCAATTATTTTGAATATTAAGTGACCATTAGCGCTGTTGTGTGAAACGGCCAGAAGGCGGCAGCACTTCTCCTTACCAAACCTGGTTACTAGGGCAACAGAGCCATAATGGAAGTGGCGTTGTAAATTGTAAATTAGAATGGAGTGCGCCAGGAAAAAGCCCCTTAGGTTTATGTCTCATTACTTGCTGTTCGTTTTTTAAATTTAATTTTTATTTTGTGTCAGAGCAAATTTGATTACAATGTTTTGCTTGTTGTAGGTGTGCAAGATGTGGTTGTTTTACACGTATACATATATCTGTTCTTCTTCGGGTCCTTCTCCCATGTAGCTTATGACACCATGTTGAGTAGTCTCCTCTTGGTATGCCGTAGGTCTGTGGCGACTTTGTATTTCACGTGTGTTTGTATATCTCTGTTAACCCCAATGTCCTAATGTATCCAATCCTCACACCTTTCCACTTGGTGAACCATAAGTTTGCTTAATGAATCTGTGATTGGATGTCTCTGTGGAAATATCTTCACTGGTATCGAGTTTTAGGTAACCCCTATAAGTGGTATCACACGTTAGGTGTCTTCTGCTTTCTCGCTTACTGCACGTTGCGTGATCACCTCTAGACTCATCTGTGGTGCTGCAAGTGGCATTGATTCATTTTTTTCCCCAAGCTAATATTCCATCTCTACACGTAGCAGTTCTTCTTTGTCCACTCATCTGTTGATGGACTTTTGGTTGCTTCCATGTCTTGGCTATTGTAATACTGCTGCAGTGCAGATTTCCTGCCTGTGTCTTTCCAATTCCGTCTTCTTAGGCTGTAGGCCGTGGAGTGGGCCTGCTGGATCATAGAGTAGCTGAATGTGTACCTTTTAAAGGCACCTCCATTCTGTTCCCATGAGTGGCTCTTACCAGGTTACGTCCCACTTGAAACTGAGGGTATGCCTGTCTCCACAACCTCTTCAGCATTGATCGTTTGTAGTTTCTTCGCTGATGGTTATTCTGACTGGTGTGAGTTGATAGCTCTTTGTGGTTGGATTTGCATGTGTCTCATAATCCCTTGAAATTGAGCTTTGAGGCATGTCCTTTTATTTTTCAAACTGTTATGACAGCTTACGTCTTCAAATTGTTTTCTTGAAGTATGTGCCACATTTTGAAATATTTTGGCCTTTACCTGCGTCAGGACATTTTGAGGGCAGGTTTCCTTTGCAGCCCTGCAGTACTTGTGCATATGAAGTGACCATTCGCACAGATTTCCAAGCTGCTGTTGCAGGTATCGGCCAGAGGCCGGCAGCCTTTCTACGGTGCCCACTCTGGTACCTAGGGCGACAGACCTTCCTGCCAGTGGTGTTCCTCAGATATCAGTTAGACTGCCATGTGCCCTGATAAAGCCCCCAAAGCTTATGTCTCCTTACTCACGTTTGTTTTTTTAATTCATATTTTCTAGTGGAGTAATATTCCATCGTGTGCATGGACCACTTCTTCTTGGTGCACTCCTCTGTTGACGGACATTTTCGTTGCTTCCAAGCGTCGGCTATGGTAAGTATTGCTGGGGCGCAGGATTGCCAGCCTGTGCCTTTTGATTCTCATTGTCTCAGGAGATAGGCCCAGCAGTGGGTGTTGACTGATTGACTAGTAGCTCAATGTTTCCCTTTTCACAGCACCTCCACTGTGTTTTCATTAGTGCCTCTTACCACGTCCCCCTTAGAACCGAGGGTACGTACGCATTTCTCCACAGTCCCTTCAGCATTTATTGTTTGCAGCATTTCTGCTAATGGCCATTCCGAGCGCTGTGAGCGGATAGGTTTTTGTAATTTGGGTTTGCATGTCTTTAAAAATTCCTAAAATTCATCATTTTTCCACGCCTGTTTTCTTTTCTTTTCTTTAAAAAGAAAAGGGAAGAGAAGAAAAACGGGGGGGTACAATATACCTCTTGAAATCGTTTTCTTGGAATGTTGCCCTCTTTTGAATTTTTGGTCGATGTTTGACCCCAGGATTTTTTTGGAGGGCAGGTGTTATTTACAGGCCTGCAAGTTTGGTGACTATTTAATGACCATTAGCACTGGGTTTAAAGCTGCTGTTTTGGGAAACGGCCACAAGGCGGCAGCATTTCTCCATTCCCAAAGCTGGGTACTAGGGCAGCAGAGCCTTTCTGGAAGTCGTGTTCCTAGGTTGTACATTCGAATGGCATGTGCCAGGAGCAACGCCCACAAGTTTATGTGGCATTACTTCTGGTTGGTTTTTTAAACTATTTTAATCGGGGTAACGATTAGAATATTGTTTGTCCTAGGTGTACACAATCTGGTTCATTTGTACATTATATACGTCTGTTCATGTACGGATCCTCTTGCCATGTGAAATATCACAGAGTGTTCCGTACACCTCCCTTGCTACGTGGTCGGTCTTTTTGATATATGTATACAATGTGTATTTGTATACGTATGGTAACGCTCATCTTAATTTATCCATTCCGCCCACCTTTCCTTTTAGATAAGCATAGTTGTTTTCTAAGTCTGTGAGTGTCTTTCTCTGTGCAAATACGTTCATTTGTGTCAGTTATTACATAACGCCTATAAGTGGTATCGTAGGATATAGGTCTTTGGCTTTCCGACTTACCGCACGTTCTGCGATTATCTCCAAGCTCATCTATGGTGCCTCAAAGAGCAGTGTTTCATTGTTTTCCGTGGTTAATATTCCATTGTGTACACGGACCATTTCTTCTTAATCCATTCGTCTGTTGATGGACATTTTGGTAGCTTCGCCGTCTTGGCTATGGTGAATAAGGCCTCAGTGCAGCTGTTGCAGCCCGGGTCTCCTCGCTTCTGGTCTTCTCAGGTGAGAGGCCCAGTGGTGTGCCTGCTGGATTGAATGGTACCTCAATTTTTACTTCTAAAGGCAGCTCCTTTCTGTTCTTATTGGCTGTTACCACTTTACATCTCGCCAGCAGCTAGAGGGTACACAGTTCTCTAAAACCCCTTCAGTGTTGACTGTGTGTAGAATTTTTGCTGATCGTCGGTCGACAGGTGTGTGTTGCAAACTTTCTGTAGATTAGATCTGCATGAGTCTAATAATTCCTGAGGTTGAGCTTTTATCCATTTCCCTTTCTATGTATGTATGTATGTATGTATGTATGTATGTATGTATGTATTTAGTTATCTACCTATGTATTTAGTTTTGCGGTACGCGGGCCTCTCACCGTTGTGGCCTCTCCCGTTGCGGAGCACAGGCTCTGGACGCGCAGGCTCGGCGGCCATGGCTCGCGGGCCCAGCCACTCCGCGGCATGTGGGATCTTCCCGGACCGGGGCACGAACCCGTGTCCCCTGCGTCGGCAGGCGGACTCTCAACCACTGCGCCACCAGGGAAGCCCCTGTTTTGAATGTTTTTGGTCCGTTCCCTACCTCAGCACAGTATTGTAGGGCAGGTGTCCTTTACGGCCCTGAGTCCTCGTGACTATTAAGTGACCATTAGCTGCGGGCTTAAAGCCGCTCTTGCGGGAAACGGCCAGAAGGCGGCAGCATTTCTACCTTTTGCAGCTCTGGGTTCCTGGGCGACAGCGCTCTCCTGGAAGTCGTGTTAGTAGCCTGCAGATTAGAGGGGAATGTGCCAGGGCAAACCCCCAAGAGCTTGTACCTCCTACTTCTTGTTTTTTACATTAAATTTTTTTTAGGTATCAGAGCAAATTTGATTAAAAAAAAATGCAGTTTCTCCCAAGTGTACAGAATCTGGTTCGTCATATCAACGTGTCCGTCTATTCCTCTTTGGATCCTTTCCGGTGTAGGTTATTATAGAGTGTTGAGTAGACCTCTTGGCGTTCCATAGGTATTTTGTGGTTATATATTTCCTCTGTATTAGTACATGTCTGTTAACCCCCATATCATAATTCATACATTCCTTTCACCTTTCCATTTGGCTAAACGTAATTTTGTTTTCTTAATCCATGCTCTTCCTTCTCTTGGAAATAAGTTCATGAGTATCAATTTTGAGGTAACACCTATAAGTGATGCCATAGGATATCTGTCTTTCAGTTTCTTTCTTACTTCAGTTTGGGTGGTTATCTCTAGGTCCTTATATGGTGGTGCAAACGGCACTGTTTCATTGTTTTCCGTGGCTAATACTCCATTGTTGACATGGACCACTTCCTCTTTGTGCATTTTCCTGTTGCTGGACATTTTGGTTTCTTCCTCCAAGTCTTGGCTATATTAAATGTTTCTGCCGTGCAGGATTGCCAGCCTGTGTCTCTTCCATTCTGCTCCGCTCAGGTGATAGGCGCATCAAAGGACCTACCAGATCACATGGGAGCTCAGTTTTTTACCCTTAAACGCACCTCCATTATGTTCTCCCTGCTGGCTGTTACCAGTTGACATCCCCCCAGCAGCTAGTGGGTACACAGTTTTCTGAAACCCCTTCAGCATTTATTCTTTGTAGACTTTTTGCTGAAGAGCATTCTGACGGCTGTGAGGTGAACATTTCTGTCGATTGGATTTGCATGGCTTTATTAATTGCTGATGCCGAGCATTTTTAAATTCCCTTTTATTTTAAAGGAACAAAGAAGACAGAATGGGCGTAAAACATGCCTCTTGAAATTGTCTTCTTGAAACGTTGACGTCTTTTGAATTTTCTGGTCGATTTACGGCCCCAGGATTTTTTTTTTTTTTTTTTGATGGCAGGTGTCATTTACTGGCCTGCAATTATTTTGAATATTAAGTGACCATTAGCGCTGTTGTGTGAAACGGCCAGAAGGCGGCAGCACTTCTCCTTACCAAACCTGGTTACTAGGGCAACAGAGCCATAATGGAAGTGGCGTTGTAAATTGTAAATTAGAATGGAGTGCGCCAGGAAAAAGCCCCTTAGGTTTATGTCTCATTACTTGCTGTTCGTTTTTTAAATTTAATTTTTATTTTGTGTCAGAGCAAATTTGATTACAATGTTTTGCTTGTTGTAGGTGTGCAAGATGTGGTTGTTTTACACGTATACATATATCTGTTCTTCTTCGGGTCCTTCTCCCATGTAGCTTATGACACCATGTTGAGTAGTCTCCTCTTGGTATGCCGTAGGTCTGTGGCGACTTTGTATTTCACGTGTGTTTGTATATCTCTGTTAACCCCAATGTCCTAATGTATCCAATCCTCACACCTTTCCACTTGGTGAACCATAAGTTTGCTTAATGAATCTGTGATTGGATGTCTCTGTGGAAATATCTTCACTGGTATCGAGTTTTAGGTAACCCCTATAAGTGGTATCACACGTTAGGTGTCTTCTGCTTTCTCGCTTACTGCACGTTGCGTGATCACCTCTAGACTCATCTGTGGTGCTGCAAGTGGCATTGATTCATTTTTTTCCCCAAGCTAATATTCCATCTCTACACGTAGCAGTTCTTCTTTGTCCACTCATCTGTTGATGGACTTTTGGTTGCTTCCATGTCTTGGCTATTGTAATACTGCTGCAGTGCAGATTTCCTGCCTGTGTCTTTCCAATTCCGTCTTCTTAGGCTGTAGGCCGTGGAGTGGGCCTGCTGGATCATAGAGTAGCTGAATGTGTACCTTTTAAAGGCACCTCCATTCTGTTCCCATGAGTGGCTCTTACCAGGTTACGTCCCACTTGAAACTGAGGGTATGCATGTCTCCACAACCTCTTCAGCATTGATCGTTTGTAGTTTCTTCGCTGATGGTTATTCTGACTGGTGTGAGTTGATAGCTCTTTGTGGTTGGATTTGCATGTGTCTCATAATCCCTTGAAATTGAGCTTTGAGGCATGTCCTTTTATTTTTCAAACTGTTATGACAGCTTACGTCTTCAAATTGTTTTCTTGAAGTATGTGCCACATTTTGAAATATTTTGGCCTTTACCTGCGTCAGGACATTTTGAGGGCAGGTTTCCTTTGCAGCCCTGCAGTACTTGTGCATATGAAGTGACCATTCGCACAGATTTCCAAGCTGCTGTTGCAGGTATCGGCCAGAGGCCGGCAGCCTTTCTACGGTGCCCACTCTGGTACCTAGGGCGACAGACCTTCCTGCCAGTGGTGTTCCTCAGATATCAGTTAGACTGCCATGTGCCCTGATAAAGCCCCCAAAGCTTATGTCTCCTTACTCACGTTTGTTTTTTTAATTCATATTTTCTAGTGGAGTAATATTCCATCGTGTGCATGGACCACTTCTTCTTGGTGCACTCCTCTGTTGACGGACATTTTCGTTGCTTCCAAGCGTCGGCTATGGTAAGTATTGCTGGGGCGCAGGATTGCCAGCCTGTGCCTTTTGATTCTCATTGTCTCAGGAGATAGGCCCAGCAGTGGGTGTTGACTGATTGACTAGTAGCTCAATGTTTCCCTTTTCACAGCACCTCCACTGTGTTTTCATTAGTGCCTCTTACCACGTCCCCCTTAGAACCGAGGGTACGTACGCATTTCTCCACAGTCCCTTCAGCATTTATTGTTTGCAGCATTTCTGCTAATGGCCATTCCGAGCGCTGTGAGCGGATAGGTTTTTGTAATTTGGGTTTGCATGTCTTTAAAAATTCCTAAAATTCATCATTTTTCCACGCCTGTTTTCTTTTCTTTTCTTTAAAAAGAAAAGGGAAGAGAAGAAAAACGGGGGGGTACAATATACCTCTTGAAATCGTTTTCTTGGAATGTTGCCCTCTTTTGAATTTTTGGTCGATGTTTGACCCCAGGATTTTTTTGGAGGGCAGGTGTTATTTACAGGCCTGCAAGTTTGGTGACTATTTAATGACCATTAGCACTGGGTTTAAAGCTGCTGTTTTGGGAAACGGCCACAAGGCGGCAGCATTTCTCCATTCCCAAATCTGGGTACTAGGGCAGCAGAGCCTTTCTGGAAGTCCTGTTCCTAGGTTGTACATTCGAATGGCATGTGCCAGGAGCAACGCCCACAAGTTTATGTGGCATTACTTCTGGTTGGTTTTTTAAACTATTTTAATCGGGGTAACGATTAGAATATTGTTTGTCCTAGGTGTACACAATCTGGTTCATTTGTACATTATATACGTCTGTTCATGTACGGATCCTCTTGCCATGTGAAATATCACAGAGTGTTCCGTACACCTCCCTTGCTACGTGGTCGGTCTTTTTGATATATGTATACAATGTGTATTTGTATACGTATGGTTAACGCTAATCTTAATTTATCCATTCCGCCCACCTTTCCTTTTAGATAAGCATAGTTGTTTTCTAAGTCTGTGAGTGTCTTTCTCTGTGCAAATACGTTCATTTGTGTCAGTTATTACATAACGCCTATAAGTGGTATCGTAGGATATAGGTCTTTGGCTTTCCGACTTACCGCACGTTCTGCGATTATCTCCAAGCTCATCTATGGTGCCTCAAAGAGCAGTGTTTCATTGTTTTCCGTGGTTAATATTCCATTGTGTACACGGACCATTTCTTCTTAATCCATTCGTCTGTTGATGGACATTTTGGTAGCTTCGCCGTCTTGGCTATGGTGAATAAGGCCTCAGTGCAGCTGTTGCAGCCCGGGTCTCCTCGCTTCTGGTCTTCTCAGGTGAGAGGCCCAGTGGTGGGGTGACTGCTGGATTGAATGGTACCTCAATTTTTACTTCTAAAGGCAGCTCCTTTCTCTTCTTATTGGCTGTTACCACTTTACATCTCGCCAGCAGCTAGAGGGTACACAGTTCTCTAAAACCCCTTCAGTGTTGACTGTGTGTAGAATTTTTGCTGATCGTCGGTCGACAGGTGTGTGTTGCAAACTTTCTGTAGATTAGATCTGCATGAGTCTAATAATTCCTGAGGTTGAGCTTTTATCCATTTCCCTTTCTATGTATGTATGTATGTATGTATGTATGTATGTATGTATGTATGTATGTATTTAGTTATCTACCTATCTATTTAGTTTTGCGGTACGCGGGCCTCTCACCGTTGTGGCCTCTCCCGTTGCGGAGCACAGGCTCTGGACGCGCAGGCTCGGCGGCCATGGCTCGCGGGCCCAGCCACTCCGCGGCATGTGGGATCTTCCCGGACCGGGGCACGAACCCGTGTCCCCTGCGTCGGCAGGCGGACTCTCAACCACTGCGCCACCAGGGAAGCCCCTGTTTTGAATGTTTTTGGTCCGTTCCCTACCTCAGCACAGTATTGTAGGGCAGGTGTCCTTTACGGCCCTGAGTCCTTGTGACTATTAAGTGACCATTAGCTGCGGGCTTAAAGCCGCTCTTGCGGGAAACGGCCAGAAGGCGGCAGCATTTCTACCTTTTGCAGCTCTGGGTTCCTGGGCGACAGCGCTCTCCTGGAAGTCGTGTTAGTAGCCTGCAGATTAGAGGGGAATGTGCCAGGGCAAACCCCCAAGAGCTTGTACCTCCTACTTCTTGTTTTTTACATTAAATTTTTTTTAGGTATCAGAGCAAATTTGATAAAACAAAATGCAGTTTCTCCCAAGTGTACAGAATCTGGTTCGTCATATCAACGTATCCGTCTATTCCTCTTTGGATCCTTTCCGGTGTAGGTTATTATAGAGTGTTGAGTAGACCTCTTGGCGTTCCATAGGTATTTTGTGGTTATATATTTCCTCTGTATTAGTACATGTCTGTTAACCCCCATATCATAATTCATACATTCCTTTCACCTTTCCATTTGGCTAAACGTAATTTTGTTTTCTTAATCCATGCTCTTCCTTCTCTTGGAAATAAGTTCATGAGTATCAATTTTGAG